>NC_086449.1:209097146-209397146 GCF_028390025.1 Pseudophryne corroboree | reverse complement strand
CTCTTCGGTGTGGAAGTATTTCACCAGAAATGCGGACAACAGGTGTCAAGCCGTGTGTTCCCTTTGTCAAGCTGTAATAAGTAGGGGTAAGGACGTTAACCACCTCGGAACATCCTCCCTTATACGTCACCTGCAGCGCATTCATAATAAGTCAGTGACAAGTTCAAAAACTTGGGCCGACAGCGGAAGCAGTCCACTGACCAGTAAATCCCTTCCTCTTGTAACCAAGCTCACGCAAACCACCCCACCAACTCCCTCAGTGTCAATTTCCTCCTTCCCCAGGAATGCCAATAGTCCTGCAGGCCATGTCACTGGCAATTCTGACGAGTCCTCTCCTGCCTGGGATTCCTCCGATGCATCCTTGCGTGTAACGCCTACTGCTGCTGGCGCTGCTGTTGTTGCTGCTGGGAGTCGATGGTCATCCCAGAGGGGAAGTCGTAAGCCCACTTGTACTACTTCCAGTAAGCAATTGACTGTCCAACAGTCCTTTGCGAGGAAGATGAAATATCACAGCAGTCATCCTGTTGCAAAGCGGATAACTGAGTCCTTGACAACTATGTTGGTGTTAGACGTGCGTCCGGTATCCGCCGTTAGTTCACAGGGAACTAGACAATTTATTGAGGCAGTGTGCCCCCGTTACCAAATACCATCTAGGTTCCACTTCTGTAGGCAGGCGATACCGAGAATGTACACGGACGTCAGAAAAAGACTCACCAGTGTCCTAAAAAATGCAGTTGTACCCAATGTCCACTTAACCACGGACATGTGGACAAGTGGAGCAGGGCAGGGTCAGGACTATATGACTGTGACAGCCCACTGGGTAGATGTATGGACTCCCGCCGCAAGAACAGCAGCGGCGGCACCAGTAGCAGCATCTCGCAAACGCCAACTCTTTCCTAGGCAGGCTACGCTTTGTATCACCGCTTTCCAGAATACGCACACAGCTGAAAACCTCTTACGGCAACTGAGGAAGATCATCGCAGAATGGCTTACCCCAATTGGACTCTCCTGTGGATTTGTGGCATCGGACAACGCCAGCAATATTGTGTGTGCATTAAATATGGGCAAATTCCAGCACGTCCCATGTTTTGCACATACCTTGAATTTGGTGGTGCAGAATTTTTAAAAAAACGACAGGGGCGTGCAAGAGATGCTGTCGGTGGCCAGAAGAATTGCGGGACACTTTCGGCGTACAGGCACCACGTACAGAAGACTGGAGCACCACCAAAAACTACTGAACCTGCCCTGCCATCATCTGAAGCAAGAAGTGGTAACGAGGTGGAATTCAACCCTCTATATGCTTCAGAGGTTGGAGGAGCAGCAAAAGGCCATTCAAGCCTATACAATTGAGCACGATATAGGAGGTGGAATGCACCTGTCTCAAGTGCAGTGGAGAATGATTTCAACGTTGTGCAAGGTTCTGATGCCCTTTGAACTTGCCACACGTGAAGTCAGTTCAGACACTGCCAGCCTGAGTCAGGTCATTCCCCTCATCAGGCTTTTGCAGAAGAAGCTGGAGACATTGAAGGAGGAGCTAACACGGAGCGATTCCGCTAGGCATGTGGGACTTGTGGATGGAGCCCTTAATTCGCTTAACAAGGATTCACGGGTGGTCAATCTGTTGAAATCAGAGCACTACATTTTGGCCACCGTGCTCGATCCTAGATTTAAAACCTACCTTGGATCTCTCTTTCCGGCAGACACAAGTCTGCTGGGGTTGAAAGACCTGCTGGTGAGAAAATTGTCAAGTCAAGCGGAACGCGACCTGTCAACATCTCCTCCTTCACATTCTCCCGCAACTGGGGGTGCGAGGAAAAGGCTCAGAATTCCGAGCCCACCCGCTGGCGGTGATGCAGGGCAGTCTGGAGCGACTGCTGATGCTGACATCTGGTCCGGACTGAAGGACCTGACAACGATTACGGACATGTCGTCTACTGTCACTGCATATGATTCTCTCAACATTGAAAGAATGGTGGAGGATTATATGAGTGACCGCATCCAAGTAGGCACGTCACACAGTCCGTACTTATACTGGCAGGAAAAAGAGGCAATTTGGAGGCCCTTGCACAAACTGGCTTTATTCTACCTAAGTTGCCCTCCCACAAGTGTGTACTCCGAAAGAGTGTTTAGTGCCGCCGCTCACCTTGTCAGCAATCGGCGTACGAGGTTACATCCAGAAAATGTGGAGAAGATGATGTTCATTAAAATGAATTATAATCAATTCCTCCGCGGAGACATTGACCAGCAGCAATTGCCTCCACAAAGTACACAGGGAGCTGAGATGGTGGATTCCAGTGGGGACGAATTGATAATCTGTGAGGAGGGGGATGTACACGGTGATATATCGGAGGATGATGATGAGGTGGACATCTTGCCTCTGTAGAGCCAGTTTGTGCAAGGAGAGATTAATTGCTTCTTTTTTGGGGGGGGTCCAAACCAACCCGTCATATCAGTCACAGTCGTGTGGCAGACCCTGTCACTGAAATGATGGGTTGGTTAAAGTGTGCATGTCCTGTTTTGTTTATACAACATAAGGGTGGGTGGGAGGGCCCAAGGACAATTCCATCTTGCACCTCTTTTTTCTTTTATTTTTCTTTGCGTCATGTGCTGTTTGGGGAGGGTTTTTTGGAAGGGACATCCTGCGTGACACTGCAGTGCCACTCCTAAATGGGCCCGGTGTTTGTGTCGGCCACTAGGGTCGCTTATCTTACTCACACAGTCAGCTACCTCATTGCGCCTCTTTTTTTCTTTGCGTCATGTGCTGTTTGGGGAGTGTTTTTTGGAAGGGCCATCCTGCGTGACACTGCAGTGCCACTCCTAGATGGGCCCGGTGTTTGTGTCGGCCACTAGGGTCGCTAATCTTACTCACACAGCTACCTCATTGCGCCTCTTTTTTTCTTTGCGTCATGTGCTGTTTGGGGAGGGTTTTTTGGAAGGGACATCCTGCGTGACACTGCAGTGCCACTCCTAAATGGGCCCGGTGTTTGTGTCGGCCACTAGGGTCGCTAATCTTACTCACACAGCTACCTCATTGCGCCTCTTTTTTTCTTTGCGTCATGTGCTGTTTGGGGAGGGTTTTTTGGAAGGGACATCCTGCGTGACACTGCAGTGCCACTCCTAAATGGGCCCGGTGTTTGTGTCGGCCACTAGGGTCGCTTATCTTACTCACACAGTCAGCTACCTCATTGCGCCTCTTTTTTTCTTTGCGTCATGTGCTGTTTGGGGAGTGTTTTTTGGAAGGGCCATCCTGCGTGACACTGCAGTGCCACTCCTAGATGGGCCCGGTGTTTGTGTCGGCCACTAGGGTCGCTAATCTTACTCACACAGCTACCTCATTGCGCCTCTTTTTTTCTTTGCGTCATGTGCTGTTTGGGGAGGGTTTTTTGGAAGGGACATCCTGCGTGACACTGCAGTGCCACTCCTAAATGGGCCCGGTGTTTGTGTCGGCCACTAGGGTCGCTAATCTTACTCACACAGCTACCTCATTGCGCCTCTTTTTTTCTTTGCGTCATGTGCTGTTTGGGGAGGGTTTTTTGGAAGGGACATCCTGCGTGACACTGCAGTGCCACTCCTAAATGGGCCCGGTGTTTGTGTCGGCCACTAGGGTCGCTTATCTTACTCACACAGTCAGCTACCTCATTGCGCCTCTTTTTTTCTTTGCGTCATGTGCTGTTTGGGGAGTGTTTTTTGGAAGGGCCATCCTGCGTGACACTGCAGTGCCACTCCTAGATGGGCCCGGTGTTTGTGTCGGCCACTAGGGTCGCTAATCTTACTCACACAGCTACCTCATTGCGCCTCTTTTTTTCTTTGCGTCATGTGCTGTTTGGGGAGGGTTTTTTGGAAGGGACATCCTGCGTGACACTGCAGTGCCACTCCTAAATGGGCCCAGTGTTTGTGTCGGCCACTAGGGTCGCTAATCTTACTCACACAGCTACCTCATTGCGCCTCTTTTTTTCTTTGCGTCATGTGCTGTTTGGGGAGGGTTTTTTGGAAGGGCCATCCTGCGTGACACTGCAGTGCCACTCCTAGATGGGCCCGGTGTTTGTGTCGGCCACTAGGGTCGCTAATCTTACTCACACAGCTACCTCATTGCGCCTCTTTTTTTCTTTGCGTCATGTGCTGTTTGGGGAGGGTTTTTTGGAAGGGACATCCTGCGTGACACTGCAGTGCCACTCCTAGATGGGCCAGGTGTTTGTGTCGGCCACTAGGGTCGCTTAGCTTAGTCATCCAGCGACCTCGGTGCAAATTTTAGGACTAAAAATAATATTGTGAGGTGTGAGGTATTCAGAATAGACTGAAAATGAGTGGAAATTATGGTTTTTTGAGGTTAATAATAATATGGGATCAAAATGACCCCCAAATTCTATGATTTAAGCTGTTTTTTAGGGTTTTTTGAAAAAAACACCCGAATCCAAAACACACCCGAATCCGACAAAAAAAAATTCGGTGAGGTTTTGCCAAAACGCGGTCGAACCCAAAACACGGCCGCGGAACCGAACCCAAAACCAAAACACAAAACCCGAAAAATTTCAGGCGCTCATCTCTAGTGTGTGTGTGTGTGTGTGTGTGTGTGTGTGTGTGTGTGTGTGTGTGTGTGTGTGTGTGAACCCTTACTTGACTAAGTTTATCAGCAGCTCTACTTGAGGAATATCAATTACTATATATATATATATATATATATATATATATATATATATAGTTGAGCTAATAAGTTTACATACCCTAGCAGAATTTGTGATTTTCTGGCCATTTGTCAGAGAATATAAATGATAACTCACAAACTTTTCTTTCACTCATGGTTAGTGGTTGGGTGATGCCATTTATTGTCAAACAACTGTGTTTACTCTTTTTAAATCATAATGACAACAGAAACTACACAAATGACCCTGATCAAAAGTTTACATACCCCAGTTCTTAATACCATGTATTGCCCCCTTTAACATCAATGACAGCTTGAAGTCTTTTGTGGTAGTTGTGGATGAGGCTTTTTATTTTCTCAGATGGTAAAGCTGCCCATTCTTCTTGTCAAAAAGCCTCCAGTTCCTGTAAATTCTTGGGCTGTCTTGCATGAACTGCACGTTTGAGATCTCCCCAGAGTGGCTCAATGATATTGATAAAATAATGTAAATCCTGACTTAGCAGACGTCATATACAATCATTGGATGACTGGAAACACTGTGATCCAAGCCCATCTAGTGAACAGAGACATCCAATTTGGCCACGCAGTAGTATGACTGCAGATGTGTATCCTGCAATGACCCTGCAGGATGGCACTCTACCTGGGGCTATGCATGATGGAAGGAAGTTTCCTGGTTATTTGTTAGTCAGTTCAGTTCCTGATGTGAAAACAAGTAAATGTGTTATTCTGCAATCCAGAGTCCATGAGTCTTACCTGATTTACAGCACATCTACATGGTGACAGAAGTGGGGTACCATGGCTCAAGGACTTCGCCGCATTGACCTCCTTGTGTTTGATGAAAACATCGCTGACAGATGGGTGCAGTTCAGGAGGGAATAGGCCGTGTACCACATTGCTGGATTGTCTGACAAATCAAACAAGGTACAAGCCTACACACTGCTTAACTTGGCAGGGGCAGAAGCAGTTATTAAAGTAGATACATTTACATATGCAGAGAGGGAAGACAAGGAGGACCCAGATATATTGCTTGCAAAGTTTGAAGAGATTTGTATGCCTGTTAAAAACGTAATAATGGACAGAGACACATTTAATTCTATGAATCAGAAAACTGGGGAAAATATACAGTCATGTGTGTCCACTCAGACTGTTAGCATAAGGATGCAATTTTGGAGCTATAACCGATGAGCTGGTCAGAGACCACATTGTATGTGGCACCCATAATGATGCAGTCCGTGCACACTTACTATGGGAAAAGGATCTGACTTTATTGGCCCTACAGACTGGGCGACCCGCCGCCAAGCTGCCCGACTGCCGATACGGCAGACGGGTGACCCGGAGGCGGGGGGAGGTGACGGGGGGAGTGATTTTCTTAATTCGCCCCGTCACCAGGCACCATAGCAATGCATTCTGATATGGACAATCTCGTCCATATTGGCCTGCATGCATAAACGATGGGGCACCAACGATGAACGAGCGCGGGGCCGCGCATCATTCATAGTTGGTGCCTACACACTACACGATATGAACAAGTTCTCGTTCATTAATGAACGAGAACATTCATATCGTGCAGTGTTATCTGCTAGTGCCTAGGGCCCTTTAGACTCTGCTATTCACATATGCATGCTTCACGAGCAATCAGAACAGGGCAAAGGAGTTACGGAGGGAAGCTGAAATATGCAGTCTGCAGCACACACAAACGCAGCAGAGGCCATGTTACAACTGTGGGGGACGCCATGCGTTTGCACGGGAGACCTGCCCTGCTTTTAACAAATGCTGCAACAAGCCCAACCACTTTGCAAATGTGTTGCAGATACAGGCATACCATGACACACAGTGATCCAAAAGTGAAGCAGAGAGAAAGACAAATGCATAAAGTCAATCGCATGGGCACAGAGTCCACACCACACACCGCTGAGACCATATATTGTGAAAGCATAGATCTAATTGCAAAACAAGGAGAGATTTTCACTGACCTGTGTGATAAAAATAGTGGCAATACCTTGAAGATTAAAACTGAAACTGGTGTCAAATGCAATGTAATGTCCAGGACCCTGCTGCACCAAACTAGCCCTCAGGCAACAATAGACCATACAAACACTGTAACTTGGTGGCGTATGGAGGGCAAATGATCAAAACCGTAGGCACCGCCACTATCGAATACACGTGTGCACCGTTGCTTTGCCACATAGTAGATAGTGATGTTAGACCACTGCTCAGACTGCCTGACCGTGTTCGTCTTGGGTTGATACATCTGGGGCCGAAAGTACATCTGATACAGCAAGATACCTCTGAGTTCCGTAACTTTAAGGACTTATTCACTTGTGACACCATTGGCAAGCTACCTGTCATCTACCACACGCACTTGGATGAATCTGTTACCCCTACAGTGCGTCCCCTTGGCAGGTTCCAATCGCTATGAAAGACAAAGTCCTAGCAGAGCTGGAGTGCATGACCGTATTTGGCATCATAATCCCTATTGAAGGAGCAACCAGTGGGTATCTGCAATGGTAGCTGCTGTAAAAAAAAGATGGGACTGGAAGGATCTGCATAGACCCCGTGCACCTCAATAAAGTGTTACTAAGACCCTGTCACCGTTTGAGAAACTGTAGAACAAGTCATTGCTGACATGCCAGAAGCCAAGGTCTTCAGCACATTAGATGCCAAATGTGGGTTTTGGCAAATCCCTCCTCACTTTGTCATCACTCCTCACTGCTTTTATGACACCAGCTGGGAGATATGCCTTCTTACACAGGCCATACGGCCTGACTACTGGCAGTGAGGTGTTTCAAAGGTGTACGGAACAATTGTTTGCAGGATACCCCTGTGAGATTATAGTTGACGATATCCTCATCTGGGGCCGTAATATGCAAGAGCATGATGAGCGTCTCCGCCAGGTATTGGAAAGAATGACAGAAATCAACTTAAAGGTCAACCCAGGTAAGTGCACATTCAGAGTGGCTGAAGTTCCATACTTGGGTCACTTCCTCACTCATCAAGGTGTTAAACCCGACCCTGATAAAACTGCGGCCATCCAGCCCATGCCCCTGCCGGTGAGCAAACTCAGTCAACAACGTTTCTTAGGGATGATTAATTACCTGTCCAAATTCATCCCCAATCATAGTGAGATCACTGCACCCCTAGAACAACTTCTTCACCAAGATACAGAGTGGTGTTGGTTGGAACCACACCATGCTGCGGTGTCGAGTTTGAAGAGCATGCTCACCAGCCTTCCTGTACTGCTCAATGTACATTTGCCAGTGGTAATCTGAACTGACGCCTCACAGCACGGATTGGGTGCAGTCTGCCTCCAAAAGAATAGACCAATTGCTTTTCATTCCAGGGCACTGACAGAAACAGTATCCCATTATGCACAGATAAAAAAGAGCCACTCACATTAGTTTTTGCTTGCCACGAATTCATTGACTTCATCTACGGCTGGCCATTCACTGTCGAAACTGACCACCAACCGCTCATCACCATCATGAGATAGCCCCTGCACAATGCATCTGCCCATATCCAGAGGATGATGCTCAAATTACAGAGGTACCACCTAGACATCGTCTACAAGCGTGGCAAAAAAATGTTTGTGGCTGATGCCCTCTCCAGAGCATTTCTTCCCCATTCTGCACCTCTACAGGTTGACGATGACTATGATGTGATGTCTGTGCAAATCCTGTACTCTGCCCACATGGAGGAGCTGCAAAGAGAATCTCTGGAGGATGATTTGTGTCACATAGAATACCTCAGAAACTTATCACAGACAATGCCACACAGTTCACAAGCAATGAGTTTAAATTGTTTGCTCGCACTTGGGATTTCACACACATCACCAGCAGTCCACTGTATCCACAATCCAATGGGCTTGCAGAGAAAGCTGTCCGCTCAGCCAAACACCTATTGGAAAAATGTACACGAGACCAGACTGACATTTTTTTAGCACTCTTAAACCTACGCAACACACCATGGGACGGAATACCATCCCCTGCCCAACGGTTATTATCACTTCGCACCAGGACCCAAATTCCAATTACTAAACATCAATTACAATCTCAATTACAGACACAAGTGCAGATGCCTGTCACCATCTTAAAGAAAGCCAGTCGGCCCAACAGTTATGTTTTGCAGGCAGATGGAACCGTGTATGAGCGTAATCGTCACCACCTGTTAAGTCGACCTGAGTAGACTATTACTGCGCACAGTGTAACAGTGGATGTCACAAACCCTCCTCACACCACACCACACTCTGGGTTGTCAGCTATGTCTTCCTCAGTCGATAGTGACGTATGACGTACCTGTATACCACCAAGTCAGGACTTTTATGCAAACCTAATTCCCAAATTCAGGACTATGTTACATAAATTCCCCTCACCCATTCTCTTCCTCTTCGTTATTCTCCTTACACTTTGCTACCCTTTTACTATGTTCTTGAAGGGAGGAATGTAGATGTCCCTAGGACCCTGCAGGATGGGACTCTACCTGGGGCTATGCATGATGGGAGGGAGTTTCCTGTTTGTTAGTTCAGTTCCTGATGTGAAACCAAGTAAATGTGTTATTCTGCAATGTAGAATCCATGAGTCTTACCTGATTTACAGCACATCTACTATGACCATGTTGAAAACAGTTGTTCAGTTATACCGAATGGTATGGTGCTGCAATACTTTCCCAGCCTGCATTGGTGTTTTACTTACTCCATCATCCTGGCATTGGTTAATAAATTGATTCAGTATTGTTCCCTGTTACGGGGCAATTGGCATAAACAGGCTGAGATACAGTTATACACGTCTTATTAAATACTCTTAAAATGCAGTTTCATTCTATAGTCTCAAAACAGTATTGTCCTTCACTAGACTTCCAGAGAGGAAGACTAGTGTACTGTGTACTTATAATGACATGTTTTGACCTTAAAACAAGAAACATCGTTTGACATTGGTCATAGGGGGTGATTCAGACCTGATCACTGCTGTGCGTTTTCGCACAGCGGGCGATCAGGTTCTAACTGCACATGTGTATGCACTGCAATGCGCATGCGCATCGGACAACAACAAAAAGCATCGCCGGTCAGCAACGCAGTGGCGTGCGGTGAGGTCATTGGCTGGTGAGGCACTGCAGCCATAATGATCCGCAAAGTCAGGCGATTACCGCCACGGTCGCTGATGCCTGCTACCGCCCCCCCTACCCGCTATCACCACCGCTAATGGCCTACAAAATTGCCGTCATCAACCGCCCCGTCCCACGCCGCTAATTCGCATCTCAGTTCGATGCCGCCACCAATGCCCACAGCCTGCCTGCTCATCAAACTTGTGATGAGCACTGCAGGAGGTTAATATATTGTACATTTTTATAAAATAAAAACTAAATATTAGTGTTTGGGACTGTGGAGGGAGTGCGAGGAGGACATGAATACAAATCAGGCTTGCATCTAGTTATAATGTCTGGACTCTTTATAAATGTTAGTGCCATTCCTGCGTTATGCCAATCATGTGGTAGTGCCCCTGATATGAAGGAAATGGAATTGTGGTGGTATATCTATTGATCTTATCTTGTTTAGTACACTGGGTGGGTGTCCTCCGGGCCAGGTTATTTAACCTTACTTTGATGTATTTAACAACTTAAACAACTATGTGTGTATGGATTTTCACTACACAACACAGTTCCCCTCTTCCTCTCCCCCCTCCTGCTGCTAGCCACCCAAGCTAGCAGCAGCGCCTGCACCTGTCATCTGTGTCCTGCCGCAGGCGAGCCCCTGGTCCATGGCCGAGTGCAGAATCCGGTGCTATTGCTGGAGAGCTGAAGAAGAGAAGAGCATGCTCCCAGAGCTCCGGGCTTCCCACTGTGTACGGGGCTGCCGTGGATTAGCTGTGCCGCCCCTCCCTGGTGTTAGCTGACAACGGGTGCCAGCGGCAGTAGAGAGGAGGGCTCCTGGACTCGCAGCTCCCCTCCCGCCCTGCTGATTTCGGCCTGACAGGGGCAGCCGTCAACATCCCCCTACACCGCTGCTGCTGCTGATCCTAATATGAAAGTAGGTGCCTGCTGCCCAATCACATCAATCTTAGCGACAGGGGCGTGCTTTCATATGGGCTGAAAGCACGCCCCTGTCACAGAGGCACTTCTATCAGTGCCGCTTCAGCTGCTTTTTTGAATGGGCTTTTACTGCCCAATTCTTGGCCCCGCCTCCCGCTTCCAGCCTTTTTCACATTGACAGCGGGAGGCACCGACAGCGGTGCCTCCCAAACACATTTAAAACTATTATTTTACTCTGTAAAAATTATTAAAATAACATAAAGCCTAAAGCAGATACTTATGACACAGAATATGTGTAATAAGTATTTTCTTTGTATTATTTTAATGATTATGAAAGGGGAGGCACTGCCTCCCCTGCCTCCCCTGACTGCACATCCCTGCAGCAACGGGATGGTGCGAAAAATCAGAAAGCGAGCGTTTACAAGGTGATTGAAAGGAGGAGGCCGTTTGTGGGTGGTAACTGAGCGTTTACTTGGAGTATCCGGGAAAATGCAGGCATTCCCAAGCTTTTTCAGGGAGCGTGTCTGATATCAGCTCAGGCCCCGATCAGCCTCTTCTGATCGCACTGGAGGAGTAAGTCCTGGGCTGCGCACAGACTGCACACAGTGGATTTTTGCAGCTCGGCGTACACATAGGATCGCACACTTACACGGCAAATTTACACTCACCCTGGAGGCGGCGACTATCTGAGCGTAGGACAGCAACGTTTTCAGCCCAGCGATCAGGTCTGAATCACCCCCATAGATTGCTCACTCAAAGAAACTAATAAGGGACAGATTTACTAAAGCTTCGAAAAAATAAAAAGGCAAAGTGTTGCCTGCAGCAACCAATCAATCAGGATGTATCTATTACTTTCTAAAACATACTAGAGAAATAATAACTACAATCTGATTGGTTACCCTGAGCAATACCACCACTTTTACATTTTAGAATATTTTCTCAATATATCCCTAAGTTTAAGGTTGCTTTAAGAACACAATTTAAATGACCCTTACTATATCTTTCATTTATCGCCTACATTTATATTATCTTACGTAGACTGCATAAAAACTACCATTGAATAGCTAAATTTTTCATATATAATGCTGTTGCCTGACTTCTTATGTCTAATTGGCCGATTAACTGAGCAATAACCATTTACAGCAGCGCTGTGGTTGTAGCAGTTAACTTCACGGTGTTAGAAGAACAAAAACAGTTTTTTTTTATTTTTTTTATTAGTAACCTCTGATATTGGAGACTTTCCCAAGTCATTCAAGGTGACTGAAATTTCCAGACTGGAAAACGTAACTGCAGCAAAGGGCAGACCCTGCTGTAAAGGATCGCTGTGAAAGCAGAAAAAGAGGGGGCTACACGAGCCTGTCAGTGATTAAAAAACCTTCAGGAGGACAGGAGCACGTTGATGAGAAGTCATGTTCTGGGGATTAAGGATGGCGACTCAGAGGAAAGAACTACTTTAAAGAGACGGTTGTCGAACTCTTGGAATTAAACTTAAAATACATGTTGATGCAAAATGAAAAGGTATTTTGTAACTCTCACAGATATCCATGCAGCATTGCCTATGCCATGTCAGGATGTATGCGTGCTTGATAAGTTCCGACATTTGCTCTCGTTAAGTCAGCATTCTGCACTTGATGATGATGACTGGTGTTCAAGTGCAAAAGATTAAAATCCGAAATAATTTATAATTTATTTACAATACATTACAATCATTAAATTAGTTAATTGCCAAATTGCTACAGTGAACTAGTTTACAATTAACCAATGAGTCGGGGTCATATAAGACCCTAGATAACCTGATTGGGTACTCACAGACTGGCCACTGTGCTATCAGTTGAACTATTGTGGCTTCTAGTGGCATATTCAATTAAGTGTGGGGGTTTGTCCGCCAAAAATCTGCAGACTTTGTGCGTATTCAATTAAAACAAAAGTGGTCAGGATTTTTTTTGTGAGGGGACATATTTTTTTTTACAATCAGCATGCAGCCACCTGTGTGCAGGGTGGGGGTGTGGGGATAAGGGTAGTGTAGTGCAAGTATAGAGCAATAGTGTAAGTGGAGGGGGTGCAGAGTTAAGGGTAGTGTAGTATAGTGCTTGTATGCGGGGAAGGGATGCAGCGTGAGCGGTAGTGTAGTGCATAGTGTAGGGTAAGTGGTAGTGTATGGCATAGTGCAGGGTAAGCGATAGTGTAGCGCATAGTGCAGGGTAAGCGATAGTGTAGCACATAGTGCAGGGTAGGGAGGCCAATCCCGGGATCGGCGGGATCCCGGGATTTAGGCCCAAAAACGTCCGGGATTCAATCCCGGGATTGGAAGCTCCAATCCTGGGGATTGAGGGATCAGTGTTGAGCGTCCTCAGGACGCTCAGACGCTGCCCGGCTCCCTCCTCCTGTCTCCCCCTGCGCAGCGTGACCTGTGCCTGTGAGGTCACGCTGTGCTGTCAGCAGCCGCAGAGCCGGAAAGTATGGCGGACTTCACCCGCCGCCTCGTCCCGGCTCCCCCTGCATTCACCCGCCGCCTCCTCCCGGCTCCCCAGCACTCACCCGCCGGCTCCCCAGCACTCACCCGCCGGCTCCCCAGCACTCACCCGCCGGATCCTCCTCACCCGCTACCTCGCTTCGCAGGTTTGTAGGGTTTTTTTTAATGTCTGCAGGGTGGGTGGGGAGGGGCGGGGCCACGGCCGGACACAGTCTAAAGCCAATCCCGGGTATCCCGGGAATCCCGGGATTGACCATTTTTCAATCCCGATACCCGGGATTGAAAAAATGGCCCGGGATTGGCTTCCCTAGTGCAGGGTAAGCGGTAATGTAGTGTAACACATAAACATAGAATTTGATGTCAGATAAGAACCATTTGGCCTATGTAGTCTGCCCCTTTTTTTAATCCTTTATGCAATCTCAAACCCTTTCGAACCTTGGTTCTGTGTAAGAATATTCATATGCCTATCCCAAGCAAGTTTAAATTGCTCTACTTTCTTATCCTCTACCATCTCTGACGTGAGGATATTCCACTTATCCACTACCATTTCTGTGAAGTAATTTTTCGTTAAATTTCCCCTGAACCTGCCTCATTCCATTTTCAGCGCATGTCCTTGTGTTCTAATACTTCTCTTCCTTTGAAGAATGTTTCCCTGCTGTACTTTGTTAAAACCCTTGGTATAGTTGAAAGTTTTTATCATGTCCCCCCTTTCCTTTGTCTGCTCCAAAGTATATATGTTAAGATCACGTTGGGTGTGCTTTATCGGCGGCCGGGATCCCGGCGTTCAGCATAGCAACGCTGGGATCCCGACTGCCAGAATGCCAACAGGGAGGCGAGCGCAACAAAGCCCCTTGCAGGCTCACTGCACTCCCCATGCCAAGAGTGGGAATAGCCCCCGGCGTCGGTATGCTGACCACCAGGATCCCGAGTGCCGGTCTCCTAACTACATCCCGTTAAGATCTTTTCGTTTTTCCTGGTACGTTTTGTGATGTAGACAAGGCACCATTATAGATGCTCTTCTTTGTACAGTCTCTAATGTATTTATGTCCTTCTGGAGAAGGACATAAATAGGGACCAGATGTAATGGCTTGCGAGACGGCCGGAGCTCCGTGACAGCAAATGTTTACTGGGCCTAACCATGTGCAGTGCAGGTGTGGCAGATATAAAATTTGCAGAGAGACGAGAAGCAGAGGATCTGCAGAAGGTAAGTCATTATGGATTAATTAAGGTAATTGAAAGCTTCCAATTGCTGAATTAGCTATTGGGGGGAGTGGCAGGTCCACAACTTGTTTCAATCATATCAGGAGATGCACCCTACTCTTTTACTGTGCCTGCGCAATAAAACAAAGCAGAAATTTACACCTAACAGTTGTAGCACTTATCCAGGACTGAAATGCGAAAATAATTTGTCTATTGCAAGATCCTGAAACCTTTCTTTGCTAATTCCTAGAACATCTTGTCAAAATACATGGGAATGATCATCTTTATGCAAACATGAATAGCCACTCTACTGCTGTATTTGAAACTAGCTAACAATGTTACATTAACTAAAAGTAGTTAACTAAAGGGGACCCCATAGCCATAGCTAATGAAGGGGCCACCAAAGTTTCTAAGGAGGGACACTCTCCCTTACCTTACAAAGCTCTATAATCTCCCTGCTGACTGAGTGCAATGCCCTATTGCAAGTACTAGAGCAGCACTGGTTGTTGGCTCAATGCGGTCCCATAGCTCAGGAGCATGCTACCCTGGTAGTTACGCCAATGCTACAGGTTTTGCCCAACTTGACCCAACAACATAATCTGTGGCTCCCTACAAAAATAGTTCTGTTGCTTGCTCCTGAAATTCTTTCCCACTGTCTGAGAGAAGTAGTTGGTCTGGGGGCTGGATGATAATTGTGGTGCTATGTACCCACACCTCCCACCTGGACTTCTCCCACCAGCATCTCCTAGGGGGGCTAGACAAAAGTTGGCAAATATTCACTTACAGCACTGTATATAGAATTAAATTGTTAAAAATAAAATTATATACATTATTACAGTAATTGTGGCTTACATTATCTTTGTCCCCAAAGGCTGTGCCTCATAAACCTTTAGAAACACTGAGGGGTATGATTACATATTGGCAGCCTGTAGTTAGGTTTCCTTATAGCAATAAATGAGTTATCTTCTAAAATCAAAGTGGATCTGGAGGATTAAACCATTTTTTATGACAACCTTATACTGCTAGACCACTTCAACTATTTTCATTTTATTTTATTGTATGAAGGATTGCAGAAAACTACCATATAGAGATGTGCAGCGGGCATTTTTTGGGTTTTGGGTTTTGGTTTTGGATTCGGTTCCGCGGTCGTGTTTTGGATTCGGACGCGTTTTGGCAAAACCTCCCTTAAGAATTTTTGTCGGATTCGGGTGTGTTTTGGATTTGGGTGTTTTTTTTCAAAAACCCCTAAAAAACAGTTTAAATCATAGAATTTGGGGGTCATTTTGATCCTATAGTATTATTAACCTTAATAACCATAATTTCCGCTCATTTCCGGTCTATTCTGAACACCTCACACCTCACAATATTATTTTTAGTCCTAAAATTTGCACCGAGGTCGCTGGATGACTAAGCTAAGCGACCCAAGTGGGCGGCACAACACCTGGCCCATCTAGGAGTGGCACTGCAGTGTCAGACAGGATGGCACTTAAAAAAATAGTCCCCAAACAGAACATGATGCAAAGATAAATAAAAAAGAGGTGCAAGATGGAATTGTCCTTGGGCCCTCCCACCCACCCTTATGTTGTATAAACAGGACATGCTCACTTTAACAAACCCATAATTTCAGTGACAGGGTCTGCCACATGACAGTGGCTGAAATGACTGGTTGGTTTGGGCCCCCACCAAAAAAGAAGCAATTAATCTCTCCTTGCACAAACTGGCTCTACAGAGGCAGGATGTCCACCTCATCATCATCGTCCGATTCCTCACCCCTTTCACTGTGTACATCCCCCTCCTCACAGAGTATAAATTCGTTCCCACTGGAATCCACCATCACAGGTCCCTGTGTACTTTCTGGAGGCAATTGCTGGTAAATGTCTCCACGGAGGAATTGATTATAATTCATTTTGATGAACATCATCTTTTCCACATTTTCTGGAAGTAACCTCCTACGCCGATCGCTGACAAGGTGACCGGCTGCACTAAACACTCTTTTGGAGTACACACTGGAGGGGGGGCAACTTAGGTAAAATAAAGCCTGTTTGTGCAAGGGCCTCCAAATTGCCTCTTTTTCCTGCCAGTATACGTACGGACTGTCTGACATCCCTATTTGGATGCTGTCACTCATATAATCCTCCACCATTCTTTCAATGGTGACAGAATCATATGCAGTGACAGTAGACGACATGTCTGTAATCGTTGGCAGGTCCTTCAGTCCGGACCAGATGTCAGCTATCACTCCTGACTGCCCTGCATCACCGCCAGCGGGTGGTTTTGGAAATTTTATCCTTTTCCTGGCAGCTCCAGTGGCGGGAGAAAATGGAGGAGCTGTTGGCGGGTCATGTTCCGCTTGACTTGACAATTGTCTCACCAGCAGGTCTTTGAACATCTGCAGACTTGTGTCTGCCAGAAAGAGAGATACAACATAGGGCCATATGCAATTGTGGTCGAATTGCCGCAAATGTTGAAAAACGGGGCATTTTCGGAAAAAAAAAAAACTGATTCGACAATGCAATACAGTACTTTTCGACAAAAAAAACTGCCGTTTCAGATTCGACTTTTGGCAATCCGACATTTCTCAAAATCGACATGTCTGCAATGGTAAAAATGCGGATTTTCGACAAAAGTATATTCAATTGAAGAATGTAGATTCGACAACAGTGCTTTTCGACAGTCATTTCGTCAATTTCATTCAGCCTCACTTTGCTGGCGTGAGCTGATAAAAAAAATTCAAAACATGTATTTTTTTGTGCTTTTTGGATTGCTAATAGCATATCTATTTATATTTGAAGGGATTATCTACTTGGTTTGTCTATTTTTGACCCACAAGTATTATTTAATCGATTTTTAAAAAGAATATTTTTTCTTCACTGTGCTGAGGGAAATGTACCCATGATTCCACAGTTTTACCCAGGATACACTTCTGCAAAGCCACTCCAGTTTTGGACCAGTTTACCCCACTCTACCATGGACGTCCTACTTGTGATGTGGACCTGAACCACCGCCATGTTAGAGTTACTCTTTCAGGTGAGATGTATTGGCCAAAACTCCATCCTGTCTGAGTAACCTGTGTATATGCGCAGTGTTGCTGGGACCTTTTGTTCTTTCCCAGGGTGGAGGAAACGCTCTCGAATTACCTCCTCATTCTCTTTTACAGGTCTTGCGGAGTATCCTTCCCAAGTTGCAGGAACCAGCGTGGATGTCAAGGGACACGACAGTTCCCCTGCTGTACCATGGGCGACCTAGTTGTGATGTGGACATGAACCTCCGCCATGTAGCAGACACCCTCCCTCAGGTGAGATGTATTGCCCAAAACTCCCTCTTGTCCAAGTAACCCAGGAATGTCCAAACTGCAGCCTGACGGCATTTGCAAAACTGCATATCCAATCATGCCCTGACACAGCAATGCTTACGCTGTGTCAGGGCATGCTTGGATGTGTAGTTTCTCAAGTGCTGGAGGGTTGCATTTGGGACAAAGGCCGATGTAACCTGCTTGTGTCCAAGTGTTGCTTGTACCTTGTCTTTGGATGACACAAATACCTGGAACCTCATACTATTCTCTTCCACAGGTCTTGCGGAGTATCCTTCCCAAGTTGCGTGGATGTGAAGGGACATGACACTTCCCCTGCTGTACCATGGGCGACCTACTTGTGATGTGGACCTGAACCTCCGCCATGTAGCAGACACCCCCCCTCAGGTGAGATGTATTGCCCAAATTTCCCTCTTGTCCAAGTAACCCAGGCATGTCCAAACTGCAGCCCTCCGGCATTTGCAAAACTGCATATCCAATCATGCCTTGACACAGCAATGCTTACGCTGTGTCCGGGCATGCTGGGATGTGTCGTTTCTCAAGTGTCGGAGGGTTGCATTTGGGACAAAGGCCGATGTAACCTGCCTGTTTGCAAATGTTGCTTGTACCTTGTCTTTTCCAAGAAGGATGACACTATTCCAAATACCTCATATTATTCTCTTCCACAGGTCTTGCGGAGTATCCTTCCCGATTTGCAGGAACCAGCGTGGATGTGAAGGGACACGACAGTTCCCCTGCTGTACCATGGGCGACCTACCACAATACCACTGCATCTCTGAAATGCCCTATTTTACATTTCATTTACTAATAATTTAAAGAAAACACACAACACTTCTCATTTTAACAATTTATTGAAGAATTATAAATTGAATTTTATTTTGTATTAAAAAATAAAATGTAATAAAACAAAAAAAGAAGTGTTTATTCTTCTTTACATTCCTTTTTCTTGTGTAGATATCTGTGAAAAAAAAAGAAATTCCATATTAAGTAAAGACACTGTAATGATGTCATGTTCACATTCCTTTCCCAGGAACATTTGTGGAACCACACAGTCCAGCATGACCCATTGCTGGACTGTGTTGTTCTCCAAGGGCAGGCGGTCCAAAGTGGCAGAGTGGTGGCAGTGTTCAGCACTTTGACACGCCTGCATTTGTGGAACCACACAGTCCAGCATGACCCATTGCTGGACTGTGTTGTTCTCTAAGGGCAGGCGGTCCAAAGTGGCAGAGTGGTGGCAGTGTTCAGCACTTTGACACGCCTGCATTGGTGAACCACACAATCCAGCATGACCCATTGCTGGACTGTGTTGTTCTCCAAGGGCAGGCGGTCCAAAGTGGCAGAGTGGTGACAGTGTTCAGCACTTTGACACGCCTGCATTTGTGGAACCACACAGTCCAGCATGACCCATTGCTGGACTGTGTTGTTCTCCAAGGGCAGGCGGGACAAAGTTTCTGGAATATATACATTGAAATATGGTTTTACTCACCTTGGTACGCACAACACATCTACGCCATCCACTTCAATTTTTCAAACAATCCTATGAAGAAGCAAAAACAAACACTAGCGAATAGTAAATTCACACAACAGTGAAAGCCTAATTTACATCAATAGTGGTATCAGAATAGCTCTTTGGCCCATTATATATGTAAAAGCAAGGAGCTTTCATCAGTTACCACACGCATAAATGCCCGCGCATGTATGTCTAGACATATAGCTCCTTGGTAGTACCTGGTCTGGGGTGGGGGAGGCCAACACAAGTTGAAAATAATAGTAAGAAAAAAAAAACTAATGGGAGGGAGAGAAAGGGAAACATGAAAAACATAGTAAATAATAAAACAATACGACCGCGCTTATGGTGGTTGTTGGGTGTCCGGATCCTCTTCTTCCTCCTGATGTGGCGACGATGTCCTGGGCGGCTGTGGAGTGCGTTGAGTTGGCCTCGGTGGCCGTGCTGGTGTAGATGATGCGGCCGGTGTTGGTGGTGGAGGCATCTAGTAGGTGGGGTACATCCCTGTATATCCTTGGTACAGCTGTGACCGTCCATACCAGGATTGTGGTGGAGCAAGGGCAGGAGGCATCCGTGTGGCTTGTGGTGGCGGATGTGGTGGTTCACCAGCGTGTTGATGAGCTGGCTCTGGGAGCTTATCGTAGATCATCTGTAGCATTGTTGCGATGATCTGGTGGCTGGCTGCCGAATGTCGTTGGCTCTCCGACATGTTGTCAACGCTGTGTGCCACGCATGCTGTGTTGATGGATGTGGCCAGAACATGAAGGATGTTCATAGTCTCCCTGTGATATTCTTGTCTGGTCTTTTGCGTTTCTGCCGTGCTGTCGGCAAGAGCCTTTTGCATTTCAACCAAACCGTTTGCCATCTTATCCATTGTCTTCTCAATGGCGTCCAGTCTGGTTTCAACGACATGCGTGTAATTATCCTGGCGGGAAGTCATCTCTGCTGCCAGGGTGTGTACCCTCTAAACATTTGAGGGATCCTGCCCTTCCTGTACGTCTGCCACTAATTGCATTTGTGAAGCTGAAAAGAAAATTAGAAATTAGAATACACATTCATACATTTGTTTGAAAGTTCACAATTTGATAATTACTCACACAGGGATGTAGAAACAGCGGGATGCTGCACTTCCACCTCGTCGTCCGACTCATCCTGTAAGAGATCCGGCCTGTAGTGGGGACCAATCCCTGAAGCAAATCCGCTGCTGGTCTGTGGCACCTCTGTTTGCAAAAGAAGAAAAAAAACAATAAAGTTAATAAACTATACAAAAATGGTGACCCCCCCCCACCCAAAAAAAAACCAACCTTCTCTATCCTGTGGCACCGCTGCTCCAGGAGCTTCACTTGTCCTCAATTCTGGAGACTTTTCAAGGGTATGGCTGGATACGTCTGCACGGCTGTCATCAAACCCTAGAAAAGTCTCATCCATTAACCCTGTTGACTCAAACAGTTCGGGTGATGGGTCCACAAGGGTAGTGTCTTGTTGAGGCTCTTGTGTCACAGTCCCAGAGCTCCTGGAGAGATCACGAGCTGGTGATGGCCTGCGCGCAGGAGTAGTTTGGCGCCCAGCTGGTGGTGTGGTCGCTGACGGTGTCTGGCGTGCAGGTGACGTTCTGCGCACTGATGTCTGGCGCGCCGGTGATGGTCTGCGCGCTGACGATGTCTGGCGCGCAGGTGACTATCTGCGCGCTGATGACGTCTGGTGCGCAGGTGACTATCTGCGCGCTGACGATGTCTGGCATGCAGGTGATGGTTTGCACGCTGCTGATGCTTGCTGCGCAGGTGATGGTCCGCGCGCTGCTGCCGATGCCTGCTGCACAGGTGATGGTCCGCGCGCTGGCGATGTCCTGCGCGCAGGTGATGTCCTCTGGGCAGGCATGTCTGGGGGAAAGAACAAACACATTAGCAAAAAATAAATAAATAAATAAATAAAAAAGTTTAGTACAGCTCATCTGAATGTATTCTTACCATCACACCTCCTTTTGGACTGCTTGTCTCCCGCCGTCTTCCGTCTTCTGGGCAGTTCTTCCTCCTCAGGAAAGCCAGCAGGACGGCTGGAGTCCACACCTCCGCGAACTCCTTGGACCATGACAGGGTTCATGTGCCTTTTTATAACTTCCTCCCAGGATAGCCACTTCAAAGAGCCGGACCACCTCCCGTAGCTGTCTCATGTCGGCGCTGAATCCCCATCTTTTTCTTGGTCTGTCTACAGCAATCACTGTACTGCTTCATGCAGTCTCTCGTGCTCCGGCGGTTTCCAGATACTGCAGTGCCTTGTCTCGCGATGGCATCCCAGATGTTTCGCTTTGTCTTAGCTGCTGTGGTCTGTGCCCTTGGTCCATACAGAATGTCGTAGGACCTGTCGACGCCATCCACTAGGGCACAGTTTTCCGCCTCGGTGTATCTGGGTCCACGCGGATTCTTCTGTCCTGTGTCTTCACCAGAGGCTTCCTTCTCCGACTAATCCTCTGGCTGGCTTCTTGCCTTTAGGGATAAAAAAACATGCAATTAATATGATCGGTATGTACCTGTGAGTGTGTCAGTATCCCTGGCAGTGCGCAAAGATACCTGTAGGTGTGCATGGCAGTGTGCAAACTAGGGTGTGTCAAGTTGGATGCTATTGTGTCTGCAGGTGTTGTCAGTATTTACCTTTTCTAGGCCTTTTCTTTTTCTTTTGCTTTTCCCTTTGGTCCCTTGACGACCGCGGCTGGTCACTGGATGCCTGTTCGGTCGTATCCTCCTCCTGGGTCGGCTCCCACTCCTCATTGCTTTGCAGGGAAAATTCTTCTGAGGGGTGGGGGGAAGGGGGGGATCGGGGGCGCTTGTCCCTGGACATCTCTGTTGTAAATATAAAAATTATTTTTACAAATTTAACACACATTGCATAATTACATGCAACCAGACGTCATGCTGCTGGGACCCCAGTGCTCAAGCAGGACCAAACACACAATTTTTTTTTTTTTTTTTTTTTTTTTAAACTCAGCCAAACAAGCCAAAAAACAAGCACAAGCATCCCTGCAAATGTTGGAGGTACACCAATGCTAAAGAAGGAGCCAAAAAACATGTTTTGCAAACAAACAAGAGCACATGTCGACCACATGGCACATACCGACATTCCAAAAGTCACCCAAAACAAGCCAAAAAGCCAGTACAAGCATCCCTGCACATGCTGGAGGTACACCAGTGCTAAAGAAGGAGCCAAAAAACATGTTTTGCAAACAAACAAACAAACAAGAGCACATGTCGACCACATGGCACATACCGACATGCCAAAAGTCACCCAAAACAAGCCAAAAAGCCAGTACAAGCATCCCTGCACATGCTGGAGGTACACCAGTGCTAAAGAAGGAGCCAAAAAACATGTTTTGCAAACAAACAAGAGCACATGTCGACCACATGGCACATACCGACATGCCAAAAGTCTCCCAAAACAAGCCAAAAAGCATCCCTGCACATGCTGGAGGTACACCAGTGCTAAAGTAGGAGCCAAAAAACATGTTTTGCAAACAAACAAGGGCACATGTCGACCACATGGCACATACCGACATGCCAAAAGTCACCCAAAACAAGGCAAGAAGCATCCCGGCACATGCTGGAGGTACACCAGTGCTAAAGTAGGAGCCAAAAAATGTGTTTTGCAAACAAATGAGAGCACATGTCGACCACATGGCACATACCGACATGCAAAAAGTCACCCCAAACAAGCCAAAAAGCCAGTACAAGCATCCCTGCACATGCTGGAGGTACACCAATGCTAAAGCATGACCCAAAAATTTTTTTATGCAAAAAACAAAATGTGAAAAACTACCCCCAAACACAAAACTCCCCTATATACACATACCTGCACACATATAGATACCCCAAACACCCCAAAGCAACGCCATATGTACACCTAATGGCACCCCCCACCACCCAAACATTACATACTACACTCATACCTCATCCAAAACAGTAGCCAAGCACTCAGAACAACACCCATACACTACACAAACACCTACATGCAACGCCAGACCACATGTGGTACTTACCTACAAATGTAGAAATCGCTCCAAAAACAACTCTCCTCCAGGGTAACAGGTATCCTGTCCATATTGGATTAAAGCCTGCTGGGTGTACAAACGATACCACAGCAAAGAAAACCACTTTGATCGCTCTGCAACACCTCCACTCCACTCTGCAGGTTCACAAAATGGCTGCTGAGCACGCAGCAAACAAACCCTATATAGGACTCCAAATGGCGGGAAGTCGAATCCAGGACGCCCACTAATCGACAATTGGTCCATTTTTCGACAAGGGGAGTGTCGAATCCGTTATGAATTGAATATGTCGAATTCATGGTCCCAGGTGGAGGGTTTTGGATGTCGAAAAGTGTTGAATACAAAAATGGACGAAAACACGCCATAATTCGACCGGAATTGCATATACCCCCATAGGCTTTAAACCTAGGATTGAGCACGGTGGCCAAAATGTAGTGCTCTGACTTCAACAGATTGACCACCCGTGAATCCTGGTTAAGCGAATGAAGGGCTCCATCCACAAGTCCCACATGCCTAGCGGAATCGCTCCGTTTTAGCTCCTCCTCAATCTCTCCAGCTGCTTCTGCAAAAGCCTGATGAGGGGAATGGCCTGACTCAGGCTGGCAGTGTCTGAACTGACTTCACGTGTGGCAAGGTCATAGGGTTGGAGAACCTTGCACAACGTTGAAATCATTCTCCACTGCGCTTGAGTCAGGTGCATTCCCCCTCCTTTGCCTATATCGTAGGCAGATGTATAGGCTTGAATGGCCTTTTGCTGCTCCTCCATCCTCTGAAGCATTTAGAGGGTTGAATTCCACCTCGTTACCACCTCTTGCTTCAGATGATGGCAGGGCATGTTCAGGAGTGTTTGCTGGTGCTCCAGTCTTCGGCACGCAGTGGCTGAATGCCGAAAGTGGCCTGCAATTCTTCGGGCCACCGACAGCATCTCTTGCACGCCCCTGTTGTTTTTTAAATAATTCTGCACCACCAAATTCATTGTATGTGCAAAACATGGGACGTGCTGGAATTTGCCCACATGTAATGCACGCACAATATTGGTGGCGTTGTCCGATGTCACAAATCCCCAGGAAAGTCCAATTGGGGTAAGCCAATCTGCGTTGATGTTCCTCAGTTTCCGTAAGAGGCTGTCAGCTGTGTGCCTCTTATGGAAAGCGGTGATAAAAAGCGTAGCCTGCCTAGGAACGAGTTGGCCTTTGCGAGATGCTGCTACTGGTGCCGCCGCTGCTGTTGTTGCTGCGGGAGGCAATACATCTACCCAGTGGGCTGTCACAGTCATATAGTCCTTAGTCTGCCCTGCTCCACTTGTCCACATGTCTGTGGTTAAGTGGACAGTGGGTACAACTGCATTTTTTATGACACTGGTGACTCTTTTTCTGATGTCTGTGTACATTCTCGGTATCGCCTGCCTAGAAAAGTGGAACCTAGATGGTATTTGGTACCGGGGACACACTACCTCAAGCAATTCTCTAAGTCCCAGTGAACTAATGGCGGATACCGGACGCACGTCTAACACCAACATAGTTGTCAAGGCCTGAGTTATCCGCTTTGCAACAGGATGACTGCTGTGATATTTCATCTTCCTCGCAAAGGACTGTTGGACAGTCAATTGCTTACTGGAAGTAGTACAAGTGGTCTTCCGACTTCCCCTCTGGGATGACGATCGACTTCCAGCAGCACCAACAGAAGCAGCACCAGCAGCAGTAGGCGTTCCACTCAAGGATCCATCGGAGGAATCCCAGTTAGGAGAGGACTCGTCAGACTTGCCAGTGACATGGCCTGCAGGACTATTGGCGTTCCTGTCTAAGGAGGAAATTGACACTGAGGGAGTTGGTGGGGTGGTTTGCAGGAGCTTGGGTACAAGAGGAAGAAGGGATTTAGTTGTCAGTGGACTGCTTCCGCTGTCACCCAAAGTTTTTGAACTTGTCAATGACTTCTGATGAATGCGCTGCAGGTGACGTATATGGGAGGATGTTCCTAGGTGGTTAACGTCCTTACCCCTACTTATTACAGCTTGACAAAGGCAACACACGGCTTGACACCAGTTGTCCGCATTTCTGTTGAAATAATTCCACACCGAAGAGGTGATTTTTTTTGTATTTTGACCAGGCATGTCAATGGCCTTATTCATCCCACGGACAACAGGTGTCTCCCGGGGTGCCTGACTTAAACAAACCACCTCACCATCAGAATCATCCTTGTCAATTTCCTCCTCAGCGCCAGCAACACCCATATCCAGAGCTGGATTAAGGCTTCGGGGGGCCCGGGGGTACTTAAGACAGTGGGGCCCTAAAATCTAAAATTAAAATCATAACATCTTTAATTACTACAAAGAAATTACAATTCGGTGGTAAATTTGAAAGAATCTTTCATATACATGTATGTATATAAAAATAAGAATTTACTTACCGATAATTCTATTTCTCATAGTCCGTAGTGGATGCTGGGGACTCCGTAAGGACCATGGGGAATAGCGGCTCCGCAGGAGACTGGGCACAAAGTAAAAAGCTTTAGGACTACCTGGTGTGCACTGGCTCCTCCCCCTATGACCCTCCTCCAAGCCTCAGTTAGGATACTGTGCCCGGACGAGCGTACACAATAAGGAAGGATTTTGAATCCCGGGTAAGACTCAAACCAGCCACACCAATCACACCGTACAACTTGTGATCTGAACCCAGTTAACAGCATGATAACAAAGGAGCCTCTGAAAAGATGGCTCACAACAATAATAACCCGATTTTTGTAACAATAACTATGTACAAGTATTGCAGACAATCCGCACTTGGGATGGGCGCCAAGCATCCACTACGGACTATGAGAAATAGAATTATCGGTAAGTAAATTCTTATTTTCTCTAACGTTCTAAGTGGATGCTGGGGACTCCGTAAGGACCATGGGGATTATACCAAAGCTCCCAAACGGGCGGGAGAGTGCGGATGACTCTGCAGCACCGAATGAGAGAACTCCAGGTCCTCCTCAGCCAGGGTATCAAATTTGTAGAATTTAGCAAACGTGTTTGCCCCTGACCAAGTAGCTGCTCGGCAAAGTTGTAAAGCCGAAACCCCTCGGGCAGCCGCCCAAGATGAGCCCACTTTCCGTGTGGAATGGGCTTTTACAGATTTTGGCTGTGGCAGGCCTGCCACAGAATGTGCAAGCTGAATTGTACTACAAATCCAACGAGCAATCGTCTGCTTAGAAGCAGGAGCACCCAGCTTGTTGGGTGCATACAGGATAAACAGCGAGTCAGATTTTCTGACTCCAGCCGTCCTGGAAACATATATTTTCAGGGCCCTGACTACGTCTAGCAACTTGGAAACCTCCAAGTCCCTAGTAGCCGCAGGCACCACAATAGGCTGGTTTAAGTGAAATGCTGAAACCACCTTAGGAAGAAATTGAGGCCGAGTCCTCAATTCTGCCCTATCCGTATGAAAAATTAGGTAAGGGCTTTTATAGGATAAAGCCGCCAATTCTGATACACGCCTGGCTGAAGCCAGGGCTAACATCATTACCACTTTCCATGTGAGATATTTTAAGTCCACAGTGGTGAGTGGTTCAAACCAATGTGATTTTAGGAATCCCAAAACTACATTGAGATCCCAAGGTGCCACTGGAGGCACAAAAGGAGGCTGTATATGCAGTACCCCCTTGACAAACGTCTGAACTTCAGGAACTGAAGCTAGTTCTTTTTGGAAGAATATTGACAGGGCCGAAATTTGAACCTTAATGGACCCTAATTTTAGGCCCATAGACAGTCCTGTTTGCAGGAAATGCAGGAAACGACCCAGTTGAAATTCCTCTGTAGGGGCCTTCCTGGCCTCACACCACGCAACATATTTACGCCAAATACGGTGATAATGTTGCACAGCTACATCCTTCCTGGCTTTGATCAGGGTAGGGATGACTTCATCCGGAATGCCTTTTTCCTTCAGGATCCGGCGTTCAACCGCCATGCTGTCAAACGCAGCCGCGGTAAGTCTTGAAACAGACATGGTCCCTGCTGGATCAGGTCCTTTCTTAGAGGTAGAGGCCACGGGTCTTCCGTGAGCATCTCTTGAAGTTCCGGGTACCAAGTCCTTCTTGGCCAATCCGGAGCAACGAGTATAGTCTTTACTCCTCTCCTTCTTATGATTCTCAATACCTTGGGTATGAGAGGTAGAGGAGGGAACACATACACTGATCGGTACACCCACGGTGTTACCAGAGCGTCCACAGCTATTGCCTGAGGGTCCCTTGACCTGGCGCAATATCTGTCCAGTTTTTTGTTGAGGCGGGACGCCATCATGTCCACCTTTGGTTTTTCCCAACGGTTCACAATCATGTGGAAGACTTCTGGGTGAAGTCCCTACTCCCCCGGGTGGAGATCGTGTCTGCTGAGGAAGTCTGCTTCCCAGTTGTCCACTCCCGGAATGAACACTGCTGACAGTGCTATCACATGATTTTCCGCCCAGCGAAGAATCCTTGCAACTTCCGTCATTGCCCTCCTGCTTCTTGTGCCGCCCTGTCTGTTTACGTGGGCGACTGCCGTGATGTTGTCCGACTGGATCAACACCGACTGACCCTGAAGCAGAGGCCTTGCCTGACTTAGGGCATTGTAAATGGCCCTTAGTTCCAGGATATTTATGTGAAGTGACGTTTCCATGCTTGACCACAAGCCCTGGAAATTTCTTCCCTGTGTGACTGCTCCCCAGCCTCTCAGGCTGGCATCCGTGGTCACCAGGACCCAATCCTGAATGCCGAATCTGCGGCCCTCTAGGAGATGAGCACTCTGTAACAGACACCCTTGTCCTTGGAGACAGGGTTATCCGCTGATGCATTTGAAGATGCGATCCGGACCATTTGTCCAGCAGATCCCACTGAAAAGTTCTTGCTTGGAATCTGCCGAATGGAATCGCTTCGTAAGAAGCCACCATCTTTCCCAGGACCTTTGTGCATTGATGCACTGACACCTGGCCTGGTCTTAGGAGGTTCCTGACTAGGTCGGATAACTCCCTGGCTTTCCCCTCCGGGAGAAACACCTTTTTCTGTACTGTGTCCAGAATCATCCCTAGGAACAGCAGACGTGTCGTCGGAATCAGCTGCGATTTTGGAATATTTAGAATCCAACCGTGCTGTCGTAGTACTATTTGAGATAGTGCTACTCCGACCTCTAACTGTTCTCTGGACCTTGCCCTTATCAGGAGATCGTCCAAGTAAGGGATAATTAAGACGCCTTTTCTTCGTAGAAGAATCATCATTTCGGCCATTACCTTGGTAAAGACCCGGGGTGCCGTGGACAATCCAAACGGCAGCGTCTGAAACTGATAATGACAGTTCTGTACCACAAACCTGAGGTACCCTTGGTGAGAAGGGCAAATTGGGACATGGAGGTAAGCATCCTTGATGTCCAGAGACACCATATAGTCCCCTTCTTCCAGGTTCGCTATCACTGCTCTGAGTGACTCCATCTTGAACTTGAACCTTCCTATGTAAGTGTTCAAGGATTTCAGATTTAAAATGGGTCTCACCGAGCCGTCCGGCTTCGGTACCACAAACAGCGTGGAATAATACCCCTTTCCCTGTTGTAGGAGGGGTACCTTGATTATCACCTGCTGGGAATACAGCTTGTGAATGGCTTCCAATATCGCCTCCCTGTCGGGGGGAGACGTTGGTAAAGCAGACTTCAGGAACCGGCGAGGGGGAGACGTCTCGAATTCCAATTTGTACCCCTGAGATACTACCTGCAGGATCCAGGGGTCCACTTGCGAGTGAGCCCACTGCGCGCTGAAAATCTTGAGACGGGCCCCCACCGTGCCTGAGTCCGCTTGTAAGGCCCCAGCGTCATGCTGAGGACTTGGCAGAAGCGGGGGAGGGCTTCTGTTCGTGGGAAGAGGCTGTCTGCTGCAGTCTTTTTCCCCTTCCTCTGCCCCGGGGCAGATATGAGTGGCCTTTTGCCCGCTTGCCCTTATGGGGACGAAAGGACTGAGCCTGAAAAGACGGTATCTTTTTCTGCTGCGAGGTGACTTGGGGTAGAAAGGTGGATTTCCCGGCCGTTGCCGTGGTCACCAAGTCCGATAGACCGACCCCAAATAACTCCTCCCCTTTATACGGCAATACTTCCATATGCCGTTTTGAATCCGCATCCCCTGACCACTGTCGCGTCCATAATCCTCTTCTGGCAGAAATGGACATCGCACTTACTCTTGATGCCAGGGTGCAAATATCCCTCTGTGCATCTCGCATATATAGAAACGCATCTTTTAAACGCTCTATAGTCAATAATATATTGTCCCTGTCCAGGGTATCAATATTTTCAGTCAGGGAATCCGACCAAGCCACCCCAGCACTGCACATCCAGGCTGAGGCGATTGCTGGTCGCAGTATAATACCAGTATGTGTGTATATACTTTTTAGGACATTTTCCAGCTTCCTATCAGCTGGTTCCTTGAGGGCGGCCGTATCAGGAGACGGTAACGCCACTTGTTTTGATAAGCGTGTGAGCGCCTTATCCACCCTAGGGGGTGTTTCCCAGCGCGCCCTAACCTCTGGCGGGAAAGGGTATAATGCCAATAATTTTTTAGAAATTAGCAGTTTTTTATCGGGGGAAACCCACGCTTCATCACACACCTCATTTAATTCATCTGATTCAGGAAAAACTACGGGTAGTTTTTTCACACCCCACATAATACCCTTTTTTGTGGTACTTGTAGTATCAGAAATGTTCAAAACCTCCTTCATTGCCGTGATCATGTAACGTGTAGCCCTACTGGAAAATACGTTTGTTTCTTCACCGTCGACACTGGAGTCAGTGTCTGTGTCTGTATCGACCTGATGTAACGGGCGCTTTAGAGCCCCTGACGGTGTTTGAGACGCCTGTACAGGTATTAACTGATTATCCGGCTGTCTCATGTCGTCAACAGACTTTTGTAAAGTGCTGACACTATCACGTAATTCTTTCCATAAGATCATCCAGTCAGGTGTCGACTCCCTAGAGGGTGACATCACTAACACAGGCAATTGCTCCGCCTCCACACCATTTTCCTCCTCATACATGTCGACACAACGTACCGACACACCGCACACACACAGGGAATGCTCTGATAGAGGACAGGACCCCACTAGCCCTTTGGGGAGACAGAGGGAGAGTTTGCCAGCACACACCAGAGCGCTATATATATACAGGGATAACCTTATATAAGTGTTTTTCCCTAATATAGCTGCTGTATATCTTTATATGCCAATTTTATGCCCCCCCTCTCTTGTTTTACCCTGTTTCTGTAGTGCAGGACTGCAGGGGAGAGTCAGGGAGCCTTCCTCCAACGGAGCTGTGAGGAAAAAATGGCGCCAGTGTGCTTAGGAGATAGGCCGCCGAAAAGGGGGCGGAGCCTTTCTCCCGCTTTTTTATTGTAATTTAGGCAGGGGTTAAATACATCCATATAGCCCAGGAGCTATATGTGATGTATTTTTAGCCAAAAAAAGGTATTTCTATTGCGTCTCAGGGCGCCCCCCCCAGCGCCCTGCACCCTCAGTGACCGGAGTGTGAAGTGTGCTGAGAGCAATGGCGCACAGCTGCGGTGCTGTGCGCTACCTTAATGAAGACAGGACGTCTTCTGCCGCCGATTTTCCGGACTCTTCAGTCTTCTGGCTCTGTAAGGGGGACGGCGGCGCGGCTCCGGGACCCATCCATGGCTGGGCCTGTGATCGTCCCTCTGGAGCTAATGTCCAGTAGCCTAAGAAGCCCAATCCACTCTGCACGCAGGTGAGTTCGCTTCTTCTCCCCTTAGTCCCTCGATGCAGTGAGCCTGTTGCCAGCAGGTCTCACTGAAAGTAAAAAACCTACTTTAAACTTTTTCTCTAAGCAGCTCAGGAGAGCCACCTAGATTGCACCCTTCTCGTTCGGGCACAAAATCTTAACTGAGGCTTGGAGGAGGGTCATAGGGGGAGGAGCCAGTGCACACCAGGTAGTCCTAAAGCTTTTTACTTTGTGCCCAGTCTCCTGCGGAGCCGCTATTCCCCATGGTCCTTACGGAGTCCCCAGCATCCACTTAGGACGTTAGAGAAATATATACTTGTGTATGTATATATATATATATATATATATATATATATATATATATACCTATGTACAGTGGTCGAAGCGGAAATTTTGAAGTTGGGGTATGGAAAAGTGAAGGTTGCTATTATGCAAGTGCCTCCAGGGAAGGGGGCATGGCCACTCAAAAGGAAGCGTGTCCTTCAGTGTAGTTTACAACACCATATACCCCTTATACACATTATGCAACACAATAGTAGAACCTCTTATACTACCTAGTACTGATGCCCCTTTCACATTATACCACACAGTATGAGCCGAAATTCACATTATACCACACTGTATGAGCTGAAGTTCACATTATAGCACACAGAATGAGCCGAAATTCACATAGCACACGGTATGAGCCGAAATTCACATTGTAGCACACAGAATGAGACAAAATTCACATTATAGCATACAGAATGAGCCGTAATTTACATTATAGCACACTGAATGAGCCGAAATTCACATTATAGCACACGGTATGAGCCGAAATTCACATTGTAGCACACAGAATGAGACAAAATTCACATTATACCACAGAATGAGCCGAAATTCACATTATAGCACACTGTATGAGCTGAAATTCACATTATAGCATACTGTATGAGCTGAAATTCACATTATAGCACACGGTATGAGCCGAAATTCACATTATAGCACATAGAATGAGACAAATTTAACAATATAGAACACGGTATGAATCGAAATTCACATTATACCACATGGAATGAGGAAAAATTCAGGGAGAGTGACAGAGGGACAGGGAAAGTGACAGCAGGGACTTAGGGACATGGAGAGTGACAGAGGGACAGGGAGAGTGACAGCAGGGACATAGGGACAGAGAGTGACAGCAGGGACAGGGAGAGTGACAGCAGGGACAGGGAGAGTGACAGGGAAAGTGACAGCAGGGACATAGGGACAGGGAGAGTGACGGAGAGAGGGACAGCAAGGGCGTACAGTAGGGACTAGGGAGATGGAAAGGCAGCAGGGTAAGATTACCTACAGTATTTGGCAGCGGCGGTGCTGAGGATGCTGTGGTCTGTGGTGCGGTGGATGGGGAGGCTGTGGCCGGCATGGTGCGGAGGAGGCGGAGATGCAGAGTAGGACTGAGGGTGGCGGCGGGGCAGCACGGGAAGCCCGGAAACGGTGTATAAGATGAGTGTTTAATACATCTTTGTGAATTGCTTCAAAGACTCTGAGTGCCGCCTTGTCTCTTTTCAAATATTGCTACCAATTTGGAGGACACACACACACACACACATATCAATTTATCTATCTATCTATCTATCTATCTATCTATCTATCTATCTATCTATCTATCTATCTATCTATCTATCTATCTCTATAGCTATCTATCTATCTCTATATATGTCCATATTGCCTGGTTCTCCCAATAAACAGTCAAATGCAATATATATTACATACAGTATCCGGAGGTGCGGCACTCCTGGTGGCTTAAAGAAAAAAGTCTGTATAGCAGCAAGTGAAGACAACGTTTCAAAGACTTTTATTCCGTCATTTTAATACCTGATGAAAATGACGGAATAAAAGTAATTTTCCAAGCTGCCAGGAGTGCCGCACCTCCGGATACTGTGTGTGTGCGCGTGTATGTATATATATATATATATATATATATATATATATAGATATATATATATACTGGAGGCACCGGGGCGCATTTACCATTTGAGGAGTGCCGGGCTATATGTATGTATGTATGTATATATATATATATATATATATATATACATACATACATATATGTATATATATATACACACATACATATACATACATATACATATATATATACATATATACACATATATATACATATATATACACACACACATATATATATATATATATATACACATATATATATATACACATATACATATATATATATATATATATATACACACACACACATATATATATATATATATATATATATACATATATATATTAATAACCCAGAACCTAATACTGCTCTGCTCTGATGATGGTGCTGGCTGGGTGCTGTCTGGGTGCAGGCTAGCTCCACACGCTGTCCTCCCTGCAGCCTGCGCGCCCAGCCAATGGCTGAGCCACAGGCTGCTGCTCCACAGATGATTGGACAGCTGAGCCGTCGCTCAGCTGTCCATCCTCCATACACTCCCTGCGTGCGGCGCCGCTGCCGCCAGCATCTGATTGGAGAGAGCCGCGCCGTATTGAGCGCCGAGGGAGTGGGGACAGAGATTTCACAGGTGCCCTGCATGTGGAGCCGCCGCACCGGCTCCCGGGAGCGCAGCACCGCAGATCGGACTAGAGATCCGAGCTGTTGCTGCAGCGGGGGCCCTTTTAAAAAGGGGGGCCCGGGGTACTTATCCCCGAGGCCCCCCTCTTAATCCGGCTCTGCCCATATCCTCATCCTGGTGTACTTCAACAGTGACATCTTCAATTTGACTATCAGGAACTGGACTGCGGGTGCTCCTTCCAGCACTTGCAGGGGGCATGCAAATGGTGGAAGGAGCCACCTCTTCCCGTCCAGTTTTGGGAAGGTCAGGCATCGCAACCGACACAATCGGACTCTCCTTGGGGATTTGTGATTTAGAAGAACGCACAGTTCTATGCTGTGCTTTTGCCAGCTTAACTCTTTTCCTTTTTCTAGCAGGAGGATGAGTGCTTCCATCCTCATGTGAAGCTGAACCACTAGCCATGAACATAGGCCAGGACCTCAGCCGTTCCTTGCCACTCCATGTCGTAAATGGCATATTGGCAAGTTTACGCTTCTCCTCAGACGCTTTTAATTTAGATTTTTGGGTCATTTTACTGAACTTTTGTTTTTTGGATTTTACATGCTCTATACTATGACATTGGGCATCGGCCTTGGCAGACGACGTTGATGGCATTTCATCGTCTCAACACTAGGTGGAAGTGGATCTTGATCTTTCCCTATTTTACCCTCCAAATTTTTGTTCTCCATTTTTTAATGTGTGGAATTATATGCCAGTAATATATCTGGAATTAGATGGCAGTAATGTCTGGAATTAGATACCACTAGATAGATATCAGATACCACTGTGACTGGAATGATGATGACCTATGCACAGTGACAGGACACTACTACGGCACCCTACAGCAGCAAGATGCAGCACAAGACACTGGATTTTTAGTCACCACAATGCTGCACAAGACAATGAGTAGTGATACTGAGCACTGATGAGGACACTAGAACTGACACTGGGCAGCGAGAACAGCACTGGACTATTGTACTATAGCATTATATACTGGTCACCACAATGCAGCACTGATACTGAGCATCGATAGTGAGCACTGATGAGGATACTAAAACTGATACAGAGCAGAAAGATACAGCAATGGACTATTGTACTGCAGTATTATATACTGGTCACCACAATGCAGCACTGATACTGAGCACAGATACTGAGCACTATTGAGGATTATAGAACTAACATGGAGCAGCAAGATACAGCAATGGACTATTGTACTGCAGTATTATATACTGGTCACCACAATGCAGCACTGATACTGAGCACAGATATCAAGCACTGTTGAAGATAATAGAACTGACACGGAGCAGCAAGATACAGCAATGGAATATTGTACTGCAGTATTATATACTGGTCACCACAATGCAGCACTGATACTGAGCACAGACATTGAGCACTGTTGAGGATAATAGAACTGACACGGAGCAGCAAGATACAGCAATGAACTATTGTACTGCAGTATTATATACTGGTCACCACAATGCAGCACTGATACTCAGCACAGATATTGAGCACTGTTGAGGATAATAGAACTGACACGGAGCAGCAAGATACAGTAATAGACTATTGTACTGCAGTATTATATACTGGTCACCACAATTCAGCACTGATACTCAGCACAGATATTGAGCACCGTTGAGGATAATAGAACTGACACGGAGCAGCAAGATACAGCAATGGACTATTGTACAGCAGTATTATATACTGGTCACCACAATGCAGCACTGATACTCAGCACAGATATTGAGCACTGTTGAGGATAATAGAACTGACACGGAGCAGCAAGATACAGCAATGGACTCTTGTACTGCAGTATTATATACTGGTCACCACAATGCAGCACTGATACTCAGCACAGATATTGAGCACTGTTGAGGATAATAGAACTGACACGGAGCAGCAAGATACAGCAATGGAATATTGTACTGCAGTATTATATACTGGTCACCACAATGCAGCACTGATACTCAGCACAGATATTGAGCACTGTTGAGGATAATAGAACTGACATGGAGCAGCAAGATACAGCAATGGAATATTGTACTGCAGTATTATATACTGGTCACCACAATGCAGCACTGATACTCAGCACAGATATTGAGCACTGTTGAGGATAATAGAACTGACACGGAGCAGCAAGATACAGCAATGGACTATTGTACTGCAGAATTATATACTGGTCACCACAATGCAGCACTGATACTCAGCACAGATATTGAGCTGATATTAGCTGATAATGGGCTTTTCAGGCAGAGAACGTAGCCACGTCCTCGACGCGCGGCTCTTTATATGGAATCCGAATCTCGCGAGAATCCGACAGCAGGATGATGACGTTTTCCCCCGTTCGGGTTTTGTGACTAAGGCGGGAAGAACCGAGGCTGCCTCGGACCCGTGTAAACCATGTGAAGTTTCGGGGGGGTTCGGTTCTCGGTGAACCGAACCCACTCATCTCTAATTGAATGTATTACCATAACCACTTAAAGAACACTCAAGCAGATTTGGACATGATATAATACGATGTTATATCCAGAAATGGATTCACTATATTCTCATTCTAAATATACGGTATCAAATATGTAACCTAAATGAAAACGTGATATTGTTCCCTTGCATCAGCCCTGAATTAAGCGTACTGGTATTCTGATGTGCTTCCCATGATGCAATGCCATATTACATTTCAGGAGCAGCGAATGTTCCACTGAGGACAGGAGACTGCAGCGCAAGACACTTGTGTAAGGTTCCGGATTTTACTTTTCCCCAGCCTTGGAAAATCACAAGACAAAAAACCCAGCCATTTGATCAGTACATTCTGTCAGTTGTGCTGAGCACAGAGCAGACAGTTCAACAGGAAAGTAAAGTATTAAATAAGGTGAAATGAGGAAACCAAAGTTAATAAGTCATGTGACAACTTCTTATATTCTATTATTTCAACCTTTCCTCCTTCGACATTTATCGGAATCACCCAGTGCCAAGACTGATTAGTGATGTTGCTGCTTAAGCTTATTTTATAATTTAATAATAGCATGCAAATGCAATATAGAGGAACAGAGAAAGTAATTTGTAAAAAAAAGAAAAGTTTAAGTGACCTATTTATCACCATCCGCATCCAGGATGAGGATGACAGGTGATAAAATCACCCAAACTCGCACTGCGATAATTGATTACATCCCAGGGATGTATCAATTATCGCATGCAGGGACAGAGCTTGCAGCATCATCAGGGTATTTTTCGTAAAGAATACCCCGATGTCCTGCTGCGCATGTACCGCCCCCGCCGACATCGCCACTATCGCCGCTGCAGACCACCCCCAGCAGGATTATATAGTCACCTGTCCAAGGGAGCCGGTCCGCGCTGCTTCAGTAGGCTGCCGGGCGCCGGGTCTTTCTCCTGCGCTGTGACCCCCGGTGCTGTAAAGTGCGCTGCCATTTTGCAGCATCACTTTACTGCACCAGGGTCACATTGCAGTACATTGGGGACCTGGCACCCCGGCAGCGCTCACCGGAACAGCGGACACCGGCTCCCTGGACAGGTGAGTATGTGATATGCACACCAGTGCCAGCAGGAATGTACTGGTGTCTGAACGGTGAGGGATGCAAAACAAATGAACTCACAGACAGACTGGGGAATATGACATTACATACACAGAAGGTGATAGGGTAACAAAATAAACACAAAGTGAACAGAGAAGCCCAAAGGCTAAGAAACTGGGTGTCTCCCTAGTATTAGGAATGCTCAGATGGAAAGAAGCGAGATGTAGTGATTTAATACGTAGAGAACCCGAAATGCTGTTGCTAAGGGCAACAGCAAAACCCTAAAGGGTTACCAACGGGTGTGGCAGTAAACTCCTTGGTCAGAGATGGAATAATAGACACAAGGATAGTCTCCACAATCCTAGTCCTCACTTGCAGTGCACTGGTTCAGCTTACTGCCACTAAACTGACACCTGAACACCTTGCACAGTGAGAAAGGATTTTGGCAGGCAAGTCTGAGAATACTGCCGCAAACTTGCTAGGTTCACAGAGTAGCAAAAGAACCCCAGCAGGTTAAACGACTGACTCCAGTCTTACTGCTAGGTCTGGATTGGCAGGGTGTAATACCAAATCCCAAGGCCTATTTGCAGTAAGCAACAAACAAATACAAAGTTTACACAGTACTAGCTAGCTTTCAGGAACTGACTAATCAACAAAGATTCAGCAGCATCTGCCTAACCTGAGAAGAGGGTTTATATAGCAGGTGCTGTCCACGCCCCACTCAGACCTCACAGACTGTGAGCACAAAAACCAGCACCGGATCCCCTGCCGTGCACAGAGCCTGTAACCATTGCACAGCAAAAGACCCGAACCGGAGTATCAGCTACGCTCAGGTTACTCCGCTAGCACTTGTCTCCCGGTTGCCATGACGACGTGGCAGCACAGAGCAGGAGACCCTAACAGTACCCCCCCTCTGACGAGGGGTCAAAGAACCCCTACCACCGGGTTTATCGGGGAACTGCGAGAAGAAAGAGCGTAACAGTCTGGGGGCATGAAGATCACAACTGCGCACCCACGACCGCTCCTCCGGGCCATACCCCTTCCAGTGCACCAAAAATGACAGCCGACCCCGAACCATCTTGGAGTCAAGAATCCTTTTAACAACAAACTCCCTCTGGCCACGTATCAGAAGAGGGGAAGGTCTTCCACTGGAAGAAGGATTACTAATCGCCCGTTTTAAAAGGGAACAATGAAATGTTTTATTGCTACCCAAAGAACGGGGTAGATCTAACTGAAATGCCACCGGATTGATAACCCTAGTGATCTTATAACCGGGGCCTAACTTATGAGATGGCTGTCTCAACTTCAAATTCTTGGTAGACAACCAGACGAAGTCTCCTAATTTGAAGCTGCAGGGTCATTTCCGCTTATCAAAAACCCTTTTGGTCACTAATGACACAGACACAAGGGCTTTCTTCACTTTCCTCCAAATACCTCTAAGGACCGAAACCACAGAGGAACCACCAGGCGTGGAGTCCAGGGGGTCAAAAGAATTGGCCTTAGGATGATGCCCATACACACAAAGGAAGGGAGAGATCCCTGTAGCAGAGTGAGCCGCGTTGTTATAGGCAAACTCCGCCATGGACAGATGAGCCACCCAGTCAGTCTGACACTTGGAGACATAACACCTAAGGAACTGCTCCAAGGACTGGTTCACCCTTTCAGTCTGCCCATTAGACTGCGGATGGTAGCCTGACGACAAGCTGACACAAATCTGGAGATCGGAACAAAATGCCCTCCAGAATTTGGCCACAAACTGGGATCCGCGGTCAGAGACCACATCAAGTGGCAACCCGTGGAGGCGCACAACATGCAGCATAAATAATTCAGACAGGCGTCTGGCCGATGGCAGCCCAACCAATGGAACTAAGTGCGCCATCTTCGAAAACCTGTCAACGACAACCCAGATGGCTGTCATCCCCGAGGATTTGGGCAAGTCCACCACAAAATCCATTGAAATGTGGGTCCATGGCTTAGATGGAATAGAGAGTGGATGTAATGGGCCAACAGGAACCCCTCTAGGAGTCTTATTTCGGGCACAGATGTCACATGCCCGAACCCACTGATCCACATCCCTAGCCACCGAGGGCCACCACACCGCCCTAGATAGCAACTCCCGAGTTCTGGCAATACCCGGGTGACCTGCCGACTTCTTGGCATGGAATTCCAGGAACACTCGCTGTCTTAACCTAGGAGGCACAAACAAAAGACCTACCGGAAGGTCTGGAGGAGCCTGCTCCTGTGCTCTAAGGACTAATGACAAGAGGTCCTGGGTAATGCCCACTTTAATACATGATGGGGACACAATGGGCAATGGCTCCTCGGTGGTCTCCTGGATTGGAGCAAAACTCCGCGAGAGCGCATCAGCCTTGATGTTTTTTGACCCAGGGCGATATGTTATCAAAAAATTAAAGCGAGCAAAAAACAAAGCCCATCGTGCCTGCCTGGCATTGAGGCGCTTCGCTGACTCTAAATATGCCAAATTCTTATGGTCGGTGAGAATTGAGACCACAAACTTAGCCCCCTCAAGCCAGTGTCTCCACTCCTCGAGTGCATCCTTAATAGCCAACAATTCCCGGTTACCCACGTCATAATTCATCTCGGCAGGCGAAAATTTACGGGAAAAGTAAGCACGGGGATGAAGGCGATTATCAGACACCCCCATCTGTGAGAGCACTGCCCCAATACCCATCTCAGAGGCATCCACCTCCACCACAAAAGGACGCTCTGGATCTGGGTGTCGCAGCACCTTGGCCGAGACAAATGCCCTTTTGAGACGGGCAAAAGCCGCTTTGGCCTCACAAGACCAGTGAGCAACATCCGCCCCTTTCTTAGTGAGTGCCACCAAGGGCGCCACTATAGACGAAAATCCAGCGATAAATCGTCTATAAAAATTTGCAAAGCCCAGAAAACGCTGAAGCGCCTTCAAACTAGTGGGCTGCACCCAATCCAGGACTACCTGTACCTTGGAACCCTCCATTTGGAAACCTTCTGGGGAGATAATATATCCTAGAAATGCGATTTGCTGAACTTCAAATTCGCACTTCTCCAGCTTCGCCCCCAAGCCGGTGGTCTCTGAGTTTCTGGAGGACTAAGCGTACATGCTTCCGATGTTCCTCCAGGGAATGGGAGAAGATTAGGATGTCATCTAAGTATACAACTAAGAATCTATCCAAATATTCCCTGAGCACATCGTTCATGAAGTACTGGAAGACTGCCGGGGCATTACAGAGCCCAAAAGGCATCACCAAATATTCATAATGCCCTGAGTGGGTATTAAAGGCAGTCTTCCATTCATCCCCCTCTCTTATTCGGATTAGATTGTACGCACCGCGTAGGTCAATCTTAGAAAAAATGGTGGCAGTACGAAGCTGGTCAAACAAGACCGAAATGAGAGGCAGTGGGTATGAGTTTTTAATCGTGATACGGTTCAATTCCCTGAAGTTGATGCGGGGTCGCAACGAACCGTCCTTTTTACCCACGAAGAAGAACCCCGACCCAACTGGAGACTGTGAAGGTCTGATAAATCCCTTAGCCAAGTTCTCCTGAATGTACTCTGCCATAGCCTGAGTCTCAGGACGTGACAGGGAGTACAACCTGCTCTTGGGAAGCTTAGCATTCGGCAACAAATCAATGGCACAGTCATAGGGGCGATGGGGAGTTAGTACCTCTGCAACTCTTTTGGAGAACACGTCCGCAAAATCTGCATAACATCCTGGCAATCCTGGCAAACTTAGCTGCGAAAGCCTGACTGGAAGGCTCAAGCAACTCCTGAAACAATCAGTACCCCAACTAAGAATCTCCCCAGAGACCCAGTCAAATTGAGGATTGTGGGCCCTTAACCAGGGTAACCCCAACACCAATGGGGCAAAAGTACAGACAGTCACATAAAAGGACAATTTTTCAGAGTGTGTGGCTCCAATAAACAAAGAAATCTGGCTAGTGCAAGAGGTAATTTTACCCTGGAATAATAATTCCCCGTTTAACCCACAAATCTCAATTTCCGATGCCAAGGATACTAAGGGAACAGAGTGTCTCAGGGCGAATTGGCGGTCCATAAAAACCCCGTCGGCCCCACTGTCCACAAAGGCCTCAGTCTTGACAGTTTGACCGAGGATCTTCAAGGTCACCGGAATGATAAAAGTCTTCTTGGGAAATTCCGACTTCTGACCTGACAGGATATTTCCCATCACCCTCAGGCCCTGAAGTTTTCCGGCTTTTCTGGGCATGATACTACCACATGACCTTTATTCCCACAGTACAAACATAACCCCTGCTGTCTCCTCCGCGTCTTCTCACGCAAGGAGAGGCGGGTAGCCCCAATCTGCATAGGCTCCTCGGAAAATTCCTCAGAGTCTGAGGTTCCCTTGGGAAAGAAGGAAACCTCGGTCTCCCTTTCAAGCCTGCACTCTCTCAGCCGTCTATCCACCCGAATGGATAACTGCATGAGCTGATCCAAGCTATCAGGCAAGGGATATTGTACCAGTTGGTCTTTTAACTGGTTTGAAAGACCTCTTCGGTACTGGTGTCTCAGGGCTGGGTCATTCCACTGGGTATCATGGGCCAACCTCCGAAACTCCGTACAATAAACCTCAACTGGCCTTCGCCCTTGCTTAAGGATCGAAATCTGAGCCTCGGCTGAGGCCGTCTTGTCAGGGTCATCATACAACATGCCCAGTGCCGTAAAAAAAGCATCAACACTTTTAAGCGACGGACAGTCAGGCTGCAACCCATATGCCCAGACCTGTGGGTCTCCTTGTAGCAAGGAAATCACTATGCCCACCCGCTGAATCTCCGACCCAGAAGACTGAGGCCTAAGCTGGAAATATAGCTTGCAGCTCTCTTTGAAACAAAAGAACTGCGAGCGATCTCCAGAAAAACGATCCGGGAGATTTACTTTCGGCTCCTTAACCCCTGAAGGTACTGCTGCTGCGGGAGCTCCGCCAGCGGCCTGCGAGGTGTGCATTTTAATGGACAAATCATTAAAGTGTCGTGTCAGGACCTGCACCTGATCGACCACCTGTTGCAAAGTATTTTGAGGGGTATGCTCCATATTCCTAATGGTAAAAAGGTGGTACTTTCAAATGAGCGCAGTAAGTATTAAAGTGCTGCCCAGGTTCAAAAAACAAAGGAGATAAACACAAATCTCCAACATGGGATTCAAACAAACAAAAGGTGTGATTGAACCCCTGGCGCACTGTATTACTAGATGCCTTTTCTATTATAAAATAACAGATGTACTGGTGGTAGTACAAAACTGACAATATTTATTAAAAAGCAGTCCCCAGCTGGGAATAGAACAAAAAACAAACAATAAATAAATACAAATGTGGTGGATGGAAAGGAATACCAGTGTTTTCATAAAGTGCTTTCGTGCTCAAAGTCCTTCGTGAATACAGAAGAAATCTCTCACCATATTGCACAGCCGCGGTGGGCTAGCTTTTTGAAGAAGTAGCTATGGTCCTAGGCTGAATTGCCCAGCACCACCGCAGCGAGCGTATCAGCTTAATCACTGGTTCCCAGATCTCCACCACTTCTTTCCTTTATCCAAATAACGCGTTTCGGTCTTTTATTGGCCTTTCTCAAAGTTGGATAAGGGATATCATCCATGCTGGCTTTTTATTTCCATGATAATTGCCGTATAATGAACAGTGATCCATTACACCTGTGGTTTCCGGGATCGTATACCGGAAATGATGTGGATGCGTTCCAAATGCCGCGCCGGAAGTAGTTTTTGCGTTCCATTGGTAATTCTAACATCCGTATGTAATCACCGGAAATGCGGTGAGTGCGTTCCAGATACCGGATGTTGTTTTCTTGCGTTCCACTAGTGCTTCCGCCGTGTTCTCCTCCAATTTTAAATGTATGCAGATCAAACATCATTATAAATGCAAATCGGAATGTCTCTTCCTTCACTAGCATGCTCAATTGATAAGTTTTATGTATGGATATGATAAAATTACCCCATCTCTACCAAACTGGGTGGTACTTCATTCCCAACCTGTCCATCCCTATTACCAAGATGGGGTAAACTCAATTTCATATTCATATCCATATAATCGATCCACATAAAAAGGGGAGAAAGAGATGGATGAAGATATAATTATTACAAAATCAATATGAATAAATAAACAATGAATATGATCAACGATTAAAAATTGAACAATTTATATGATCAATAATTAAAAAAATATTTAAAAATGTGTTATAAGAGAAATGGGATAGAGAAGGAAGTATGGGGTGATGAATATTATTTAAAAAATCATAAAAACCATTTCAACTCGAAGTCGACGTTGAGGCCATTTGGTCTGATGGAATTTAGCATGTATATCCACTTCATCTCACTTCTCGCTAATCTGGTTTCTATGTTATTACTTTTCCAATTTGGTTTAATGTGTTGTATACCCAAATACCTCTTTATTTGACGTTCGCATTTACCGTGATATTCCTACAAAATTTCAACAGGAGTATTAGGCTGCTGAATATGTTATGCACACCAGTGCCAGCAGGAATGTACTGGTGTCTGAACGGTGAGGGATGCAAAACAAATGAACTCACAGACAGACTGGGGAATATGACATTACATACACAGAAGGTGATAGGGTAACAAAATAAACACAAAGTGAACAGAGAAGCCCAAAGGCTAAGAAACTGGGTGTCTCCCTAGTATTAGGAATGCTCAGATGGAAAGAAGCGAGATGTAGTGATTTAATACGTAGAGAACCCGAAATGCTGTTGCTAAGGGCAACAGCAAAACCCTAAAGGGTTACCAACGGGTGTGGCAGTAAACTCCTTGGTCAGAGATGGAATAATAGACACAAGGAGAGTCTCCACAATCCTAGTCCTCACTTGCAGTGCACTGGTTCAGCTTACTGCCACTAAACTGACACCTGAACACCTTGCACAGTGAGAAAGGATTTTGGCAGGCAAGTCTGAGAATACAGCCGCAAACTTGCTAGATTCACAGAGTAGCAAAAGAACCCCAGCAGGTTAAACGACTGACTCCAGTCTTACTGCTAGGTCTGGATTGGCAGGGTGTAATACCAAATCCCAAGGCCTATTTGCAGTAAGCAACAAACAAATACAAAGTTTACACAGTACTAGCTAGCTTTCAGGAACTGACTAACCAACAAAGATTCAGCAGCATCTGCCTAACCTGAGAAGAGGGTTTATATAGCAGGTGCTGTCCATGCCCCACTCAGACCTCACAGACTGTGAGCACAAAAACCAGCACCGGATCCCCTGCCGTGCACAGAGCCTGTAACCATTGCACAGCAAAAGACCCGAACCGGAGTATCAGCTACGCTCAGGTTACTCCGCTAGCACTTGTCTCCCGGTTGCCATGACGACGTGGCAGCACAGAGCAGGAGACCCCTCAGTATGTTTTTTTTTCTTACTTTTTTTTTCTTTTTTACACATTGATCAGCTTGTGTGTCCATCGGATACACAGAGCTGATCACTGGAGCCCGGTCCCCGCTCAGCTTTCTCTGCCAGGGCAAAAGGGTGCTTATCGCAGTGCTGCCCTGTGAACTCACCAGCCAGGGGCAGAGAAAGCTGGGCAAAAGGGTGTTTATCACAGTGCGCAGTGCTGCCCTGTGAACTCGCCGCCTGAGCTGCCGAGATTATCACAGGGCACACTGCGGTATTTTATCACATTTTGTTTTTAGTAAATCTGGCCAGATCGCATTTCCCATGATAAGTAAGGGGATTGCGATATGGCTTACTAAAAAAAATTAGATTTATGGTAAGAACTTACCGTTGTTAAATCTCTTTCTGCGAGGTACACTGGGCTCCACAAGGATAGACATTGGGGTGTAGAGTAGGATCTTGATCCGAGCACCAACAGGCTCAAAAGCTTTGACTGTTCCCAAGATGCATAGCGCCGCCTCCTCTATAACCCCGCCTCCCTGCACAGGAGCACAGTTTTTAGTTAACCAGACCAATGCAGTAGCAGGAAAAGAGACGACAACAGTTAGTAGCCACATACACCACACTCTCACGACAGGAAAAGTGTCAGCGGCTAATGCCATACCAACCCAAAGAAGCTAAGTGCGTCAGGGTGGGCGCCTTGTGGAGCCCAGTGTACCTCGCAGAAAGAGATTTAACAAAGGTAAGTTCTTACCATAAATCTCGTTTTCTGCTGCGGGGTACACTGGGCTCTACAAGGATAGACATTGGGGATATCCTAAAGCAGTTCCTTATGGGAGGGGATGCACTGTAGCGGGCACAAGAACCCGGCGTCCAAAGGAATCATCCTGGGAAGCGGCAGTATCGAAGGCATAGAACCTTATGAACGTGTTCACAGAGGACCATGTAGCCGCCTTGCACAATTGTTCAAGGGTCGCACCACGGCGGGTCGCCCAAGAAGGTCCAACGGACCGAGTAGAATGGGCCATAATGTGAGCAGGAGCTGACAGACCAGCCCTCACATAAGCATGTGCAATCGCCATTCTAATCCATCTGGCCAAAGTCTGCTTGTGAGCAGGCCAGCCACGTTTGTGAAATCCAAACAGAACAAAGAGAGAATCAGAGTTCTCTTCACATAGATACGGAGAGCCCATACCACATCCAAAGACCGCTCTTTGGGAGACAAATCAGGAGAGACAAGTGCTGGAACCACAATCTCCTCATTAAGGTGGAACGAAGAAACCACCTTAGGTAAATATCTGGGACGAGTCCTAAGAACCGCCCGGTCACAGTGAAATATCAGATATGGGGAACTACAAGACAAGGTACCCAAATCCGACACTCTTCTAGCGGAGGCAATAGCCAGCAGAAACACCACCTTAAGGGAAAGCCACTTAAGATCAGCTGAAACAAGAGGTTCAAACGGAGACTCTTGCAACGCCTCCAGAACCACCGACAAGTCCCAAGGAGCCACAGGCGGGACGTAAGGAGGTTGAATCCGCAAAACACCCTGAGTGAACGTATGCACATCAGGTAAGGTCGCCATTTTTCTCTGAAACCACACCGACAAGGCAGAAATCTGAACCTTGAGGGAGGCCAGACGCAGGCCTTATGTCCAGGCCCTGATGAAGAAAAGCCAAAAGTTTGGCTGTACTAAACTTGGAAGCGTCATAATTGTTAGATGCGCACCAAGCAAAGTAAGAATGCCAGACCCTATGGTAAATCCGAGCAGAAGCCGGTTTCCGGGCCCGCAACATAGTTTGAATGACCGCCTCAGAAAACCCTTTAGCCCTCAAGACGGAAGCTTCAAGAGCCACGCCGTCAAAGACAGCCGGGCCAGGTCCTGGTAGACACAGGGGCCCTGAACGAGGAGGTCTGGGCATTGTGGAAGTAGAATTGGATGCTCTGACGAGAGGCACTGAAGGTCTGAGAACCAGTGCCGTCTGGGCCACGCTGGCGCTATGAGAAGCAGGATTCCTCCTTCCTGCTTGAACTTCCGAATTACCCTGGGCAGGAGTGACACCGGAGGGAACACGTACGGCAGCCGAAACTTCCACGGCACCGCCAGCGCATCCACGAATGCTGCTTGAGGATCCCATGTCCTTGCTCCGAAGACCGGAACCTTGTGATTGTGTCGAGACGCCATCAGATCCACATCTGGAAGGCCCCACCTTTCCACTAGGCGTTGAAACACTTCTGAATGGAGGCCCCACTCTCCGGCGTCTACGTCCTGACGACTGAGAAAGTCCACTTCCCAATTCAGGACTCCCGGAATGAATATCGCCGATGTGGCCGGTAGATGGCGTTCCGCCCATTGAAGAATCCGTGAGACTTCCTTCATTGCCAAGCGGCTTCGAGTGCCGCCTTGATGATTTATGTAAGCCACTGTGGTGGCGTTGTCCGACTGTACTTGAACTGGACGGTTCTGAAGTAAATGCTGGGCCAGGTTCAATGAGTTGAAGACCGCCCACAATTCCAGAATGTTGATCGGGAGGAGAGACTCCTCCTTGGTCCACCGACCCTGAAGGGAGTGTTGCTCCAACACCGCGCCCCAACCCCTTAGACTGGCATCTGTCGTCAACAGGACCCAGTCAGATATCCAGAAGGGACGGCCCCTGCACAATCGTTGGTCCTGGACCCACCAGTACCGCGACAGATGGACCTCCAGAGTCAGTGAGATCATGTGAGACCTGATCCGGTGAGGCAGGCCGTCCCACTTGGCCAGAATCAGCCTCTGGAGGGGGCGAGAATGGAATCGAGCATACTCCACCATGTCGAATGCTGACACCATGAGGCCCAGCACCTGCATCGCCGAATATATCGACACTTGTGGACGAGAGAGGAAGCAACGAATCCTGTCCTGAAGCTTCAGGACTTTCTCCTGAGACAGGAACAACCGCTGGTTGAGAGTGTCCAATAGCACTCCCAGGTGCACCATGCTCTGAGCAGAGACCAGGGAGGATTTCTTCCAGTTGATGAGCCACCCGTGGGCTTACAGAAGCCGGACAGTCAGATCTAGGTGACGTAGGAGAATTTCTGGGGAATTTGCCAGGATCAACAAGTCATCCAGATACGGTAGGATCCTGACCCCTTGACGGCGGAGTACCACAGTCATTACCGCCATAACTTTGGTGAAGACTCGCGGAGCCATGGTTAAACCCAAAGGTAACGCCCGAAACTGGTGGTTGCCAACCGCAGACCTCAGATATTGCTGATGCGACACTGCTATAGGAATATGCAGATAAGCACATCCCTGTACATCCAGGGAGACCATATAATCCCCAGGTTCCAAGGCCAGAACGATAGAGCGAAGGGTTTCCATGCAGAACTTGGAGACTCTCACAAACTTGTTCAGTGCCTTGAGGTTGAGAATGGGCCGGGAGGACCCATTCTGTTTTGGGACTAGAAACAGCAGAGAATAGTACCCCTGGCCTCTCTGAGCAAGAGGCACCTGTACTACCACTCCTGTGTCTAGGAGACCCTGTACCACCGAATGAAGAGTCTTTGCCTTTGTCTGGTCCGAAGGGACGTCTGTCAGGCAAAATCGATGAGGGGGACGGTTTTTGAAGGCTATGGCGTAACCTCGAGTGACGACTTCCCGTACCCAGGCATCTGAAGTGGTCTTCAACCATTCCTGGGTATACCCTAGAAGCCGGCCCCCCACCCTGGGGTCCCCCAGGGGGAGGCCTGTCCCGTCATGCGGCAGGCTTATCAGTCTTGGAAGCTGGCTGACGGGCAGCCCAGGCTCTTTTGGGCTTTAGCTTACCAGGTTTGGAAGTACGGGCCTGTTTGTGGTACGCCTGACCTTTTGCTTTACCTGAAGGACGAAAGGGACGAAAGGAAGTACTTTTAGCCTTCGGCACAGAAGGAGCAATACTTTGCAGACAGGCAGTTTTGGCAGTAGCCAAACCAGCCACTATCCTATTTAAGTCCTCCCCGAACAGGATATCTCCCTTAAAAGGGAGTACCTCCAGGGTTTTTCTAGAATCCAGATCCACAGACCAGGATCTCAGCCACAATATCCGGCGAGCCAGGACTGACGTTGTAGAAGCCTTGGCTGCCAGAACACCGGCATCAGAAGCCGCCTCTTTAATATAGTGAGAAGCTGTGACAATATATGACAAACATTGTCTAGCATGATCAGAAGAGATGTCAGCTTCCAACTCTTGGGCCCACGCTTCAATAGCTTCTGCAGCCCATGTCGCTGCAATAGTGGGCCTTTGCGCAGCACCCGTGAGGGTGTAAATCGCTTTCAGACAACCCTCCACACGTTTATCCGTAGGCTCCTTCAGAGACATGACGGTAGTGACCGGTAGAGCTGAGGAAACCACCGTTCTTGTCACATGCGAGTCCACTGGAGGAGGTGTCTCCCAATTTTTAGACAGCTCTGACGCGAGGGGATAGCGAGCCAGCATCTTCTTGTGAGGCACGAACTTCTTCCGTGGATTTTCCCAGGATTCCTGACGTATATCCACCAGGTGATCAGAATGAGGTAAAACTTGTTTAACCACCTTCCGATGCTTGAATCTATCTGGTTTCTTAGGAGGGACAGATGGCTCGGGATCATCCGTGATCTGTAGAATCAACTTAATAGCCTCCAATAGGTCAGGAACATCCACTTGTGAACCACCATCCCCATCAGTATTATCTGTGTCAGAATCTGTGGGGTCAGTGTAAGCGCCATCTTCATCAGACGAGGTGTCAGTGACAGCAGTGGATTGTGAGGAAGTAATGGCCCGCTTAGAGGACCCCTTGGTCGTAGGCGAGCGAGGGTCAGACTTCTTAGTAGTCAGTGACTGGTTCAATTTCTTCAATTGAGCGGACAAGTTATCTGCCCACGGCAGATTAATCGCGGGGACCATATACGGTTGAACTGGCATGGGAGGTCCCATAGGGGGCGTTAGTTTAGTAACTAGCATATTCAGAAATGTGGAGAAAGTAGCCCACGGCGGGTCATTATGGACCCCCGTTGCCACAGTCCCACTGGGGGGCAAGGAGCCCCCAGAACCAGAGCCCTCAGCTGCTATATTTTCCTCATAGGTACCTGTGGTGTCAGCAACACTGCTAGTGTGTTCAGCCCCAGAATTGTTACCCTCAGAAGCAGACATGTTATAATTTGCAATATAAGGTATCACAGTACAATTGTCAGCAGCACAATACCTGACCCAAACCCCTGCGTGTCAACAGGGGTACAGGAGAGATATGGTGACAAAATTACAGAGAAAAATACAATTAGAGTATATCTTGTGAATATCCTATATTGTATTATTAAAAAACCTGACGCACCAAGCCCCCTCAGGTTATAGAATATAGGGATAGCAAGTTGAGTGAGAGACACGAAATGGAAGTCACCCAGCAGGCTAATGCACACACATATAGTCACAGTTGTACAATGCAGAGGTTATTACAAACAATAATACTGCACTGGACTAGCTTATATATAGCTCTGTAAACAATAGATATAACACTTCACAGTAAAGACTGGATGTATATCACAGGGTACTTGTACCAGATAGCCCTGACCAAATGCACTGTTTCTTAACTATCACTGTCTAAATGACATGTAGAATACTTAAGTGTCCTGTAAAGTCACAGCGCTGACTGTCAGGCGGCTTTACAAAGGAGGATTTGCCCAAGCAGTCCCAGGAACAGTGTAGCTGAAGAGAAGTGGTGCCCAAACACTGACTGGGAGTGAGGGAGAGACAGATATGCAGCTCCAGGGTGGGAACATTTACTGTAAATGGAGCCCTGGGGCTGGGGGAAGGGCTACAAGTCTAAGCCTTATCCCCCTGCTGGACTTAACCACCGGTACTGCGGGCCAATTTAAAATGGTTTATAAGAGAAACCTGACCTCTACCCTTGCCTTGGTTGCCTAGTGGGGTCGCCTGTATGCCACAGTGTCCACGCTAGCGCGCGCGGCCCGCCTGCCACCGGCCGTGCTGGATCGCGATGCAGCGCGGATCCCGCGAACGGGACCCACTTACCACCTCCCGAAGCGTGGCCACGCGATCCCGGAGAGCCCCAGCCGTGTGTGCCTAACTTGAAGAAAACCGGAGACCACTGCTGTAGGTACCCGGCAACCTGGGCACGGGAGTGTACAGCGCCACTGGGGAGAGATGGAGCTGCAGCAGGGAATGTCTCCTGACATCCACATTCTGCTGCAGCCCTTGTAGTCTTCACTATACTTTAAAAAAAAAGCTCTTCTTAGGGCTGCCAGGAGCAGCCCCTCTGTTATGTGCCTGCTATCTGCAGCACCAACTACAAAACTGAGCTCCCGTGCAGGGAGGCGGGGTTATAGAGGAAGCGGCGCTATGCATCTTGGGAACAGTCAAAGCTTTTGAGCCTGTTGGTGCCTCGGATCAAGATCCTCCTCTACACCCCAATGTCTATCCTTGTGGAGCCCAGTGTACCCCGCAGCAGAAAAAGTGAATTAAAGGGTTTGGAGCAGTTTTTCATGAAAACTGCTCCAAATGCCCTTTAATACATTCAGGTGATACTAAAATATTGTGAAAAGGGTGTGAAAACACCCTTTTTCACAATATTTTAGTAAAAATAATGTTAATAAATAGGCCCTTAAAACCTCTTAACTGACGATTTTTCCCTTCAAAAGCGTTAACAACATTGTTTTTTAAAATTTATTTTATTTAATAAAGTTGAAAAAGTATTTTTTTCAATATTTAAACATTATATTATGCACATGTGCAGAATGGATCTCCTCGTCAAAAACAGGGGGACAGGGTGAGACGGCGCAGTTGCATGAAATCTGACCATGCCAGTTAAGTGGATTTTATGTCGTAAAACTGATTGCTATTGCATCTAAAGTAAACCGTTTTAAGTTCAGGGCCATCCTGGGTGTATAGTACTGGCATTTCTTTAATGGGTGCAGTGTGTGCGGTGCACACAGGCAGTGCCGTAACTAGGCATTTTAGCGCTGTGTGCAAGAACTGACATTGGCGCCCCCCCTCGTACAAGATAGGCGCAGTGCGCGCCGTAGGCGCGCGAAAAATATATAGGGGCGTGGCTTCACGGGAAGGGGCGTGGCAACAAAATAATAGCAATTCATACTACGGTGCACAGTAGTCTCCATTATTCAAATTACGCTGCACAGTAGCGCCACTACACCAGGTAGAGCCCCTTTTATACATTACAGCAGACAGCATCCCCCTTTTTATACATTGCGGCAGCCAGTCCCCCTTTTTACACATTGCGGCAGCCAGTCCCCCTTTTTACACATTGCGGCAGCCAGGACCCCTTTTTACACATTACGGCAGCCAGTCCCCCTTTTTACACATTGCGGCAGCCAGTCCCCCTTTTTACACATTGCGGCAGCCAGTCCCCCTTTTTACACATTGCGGCAGCCAGGACCACTTTTTACACATTGCGGCAGACGGGACCCCTTTTTACGCATTGCGGCAGATGGGACCCCTTTTTACGCATTGCGGCAGATGGGACCCCTTTTTACGCATTGCGGCAGCCGGGACCCCTTTTTACGCATTGCGGCAGCCAGTCCCCCTTTTTACACATTGCGGCAGACGGGACCCCTTTTTACACATTGCGGCAGATGGGACCCCTTTTTACACATTGCAGCAGATGGGACCCCTTTTTACACATTGCAGCAGATGGGACCCCTTTTTACACATTGCAGGAGAGAGAGAGAGAGAGACAGAGAGAGAGAGAGAGACATACTTACCTTCTCCCCGCTGACAGGCTCCTCGTGCATCTCCCTCTCGGTGCAGTGTGAAGTCAGTTGAGAAGGAGGAGGAGGGAGGGGGAGCAGAGAGCCGCAGCAGCGCTATTTGATTGGTAGTAAGCGCTGCTGCAGCATCCCCCTCTCCTTCTGTATTGGCTGCCTGGCGCTGCTGTGGATGCTGGGATGCATCCACAGCAGCGCCAGTCAGCCAATACAGAAGGCTAGGGGGATGCTGCAGCAGCGCTTACTACCAATCAAATAGCGCTGCTGCGGCTCTCTGCTCCCCCTCCCTCCTCCTCCGCTGCCCGGCGCTCCTGTCTTCTCTCCTCCAGCGCGGCGCACGGCGCAGTTCAGAGGCGGCATGTAATGAGTCAATTTGACTCATTACATGCCGCTGACCGTGCGCCCCCAGGGCAACTGCGCTGTGTGCCAAGCCCCCTTGGCACACACGTAGTTACGGCCCTGCACACAGGCCCCTGAGTCCAGAGGGAGCCCCCACCGCACACACTGCACCCATTTTTAAAATCCTCACCCCTCCGAAGTCCAGTGCCGGCATCCGCAGCGCCTTTAGAACACAGTGAAAATGGCCACCGCGCCATTTTCCCGGAGATCTGCGCATGCGCAGTAGAGTCTGAGCCTTCTAGTGCTCAGACTCTACAGCGCTCCGGGCAGAGAGGAGGGGGCACGAACAGAGGAGGCTGAACACTGGCCTCCTCCTCTCTTAAAACGCCCCTGGTGTATGGATTCTTAACATTGAACTCACAGCTACAGCTGTTAAGAATTTCTGGAATATGATAACATATTCATTGCTATCAGGGCCGGCGCTACCTTTGAGCAAACCTAGGTGGTTGCGTAAGGCACCAATGGTTAAAGGGCACCAAAAACACTGACTGAATAATACAATGTCACTAATCCAGTGTATTCAATGCAACCACATGGGGTTCTGGTCTGCTGGACATTCTTGCATGGAAAGCAGCTGCTACTCCATGTCAGTGTTACACTGCGCAAATGATGCTGACCTATGATGTCACACCGAAGTTAACTCTCCCAAGCTGCATTTCTCATCTCAGCTATTTTCATGGAAAGTGATCATTGCAGCATACTTGCCTACTATCCCAGAACGTCCGTGAGGCTCCTGAATCTCGGGTGACACTCCCGCATGCCCAGAAGAGCATTCAAGTATCCAGAGCTGCACTGCATCTGTTCTGTGCTGCACCACATCCACACAGTGCTGCCACCTCCCAAGTTAATTTGGGTGGACAATGGCACAATTCATGCTGAATTGCATCATCGTAACCACGCCCATGCGTTACAATTAGAGATGTGCACCAACCCCCATGTTTTGGTTCTAATTTGTTTTCTGGTTTTGGATGTCTATTTAAAAAATAATAATCTTAAAACAGCTAAAATCACATAATTTGGGCCTTTTTATGTTCCTACAGTATTATTAACCTCAATAACATTCATTTTCAGTCAATTTTGACCACCTCACAGCTCAAAATATTGTTCCACTTGAGCTGCCAACTTGCTCATCAGGAGCTCTTGCATCTCTTGACATCTGAGTCAGTTGCAAAGAAAGACACGACATACGACTTAAACTTAAGATCAAGCATGGTCGCCAGAATGTAATACTCTAATATCAAAATATTGACAATGCTTGGATCCTGGCAAAATAAATAAAGGTTTTAATCTACAAGTCTGACATACTTAGCGGAATCACTTTGTTTCATTCCCTCCTTCAATTTCTCGAGCTGCTTTTCCAAAAGTCTAATTAGGGGAATCAAATGACTCAAGTTGGCAGTGTCTGAACTCACTTCACAGGTGACTATTTCGAATGGTTTCAGCACCTTGCACAACACGGAAAGTATTCTCCACTGCGATGGACTAAGGAACATTCCCCGTCCACTCCCAATGTCATGGCTTGTTGTGTAGGTCATTGGCGGATTCAAAGGGGGCGATCGGGGCGATCGCCCCCCTTAGCACACAGGTTGTGCACGCCACTTATCTTGTGCGGCGCCAGGACCTGACTGTCACAGCGATGATGGCTGGCCCTGTCCTTCTATGTGCATGCGTGGCCACAATGTCAGAGCCTCTAGGCTCGAGGCTCTGACATCGCAGCCCCACATGCGCATAAGAGGATAGGGCCAGTCATCATAGCTGTGACAGCCAGTTCCCGGCACTGCACAAGATAAGTAAGTGGCATGGGCGAGGTGTCTAGGACGCTGACATCTGATAGCGCAGTTGTCAGCAGCTGAGTTTCCCCCAGATCAGTCTCCACTCAGGAGTTTCTGCTGCTGCTCCAGGCTCAGGTCTCCTGCCCACCGTTGATACAGCGGATACACACGCTGCCCGGCTCCGTCCAAGGCAAAGTTGTTAGTGGGGTGTCTGGACTGGATCCATATAAGGAGATGCAGCAGATGCCATGTCTGGGCATGGGGGCAATGGGGTACAGTGAGGGGATGGTCAGCTCTTCCTCCCAGATCCTTGCTGCATAGCTTCAGCTGACTGCCTGTTACCCTTTCACACACTGTCCACTATCTCTCCCTTCTCCCTCTCCCCATTCTTCTGACGCTCTCTTACAGTCTGACTCCCTGATTCCTCTCTCTCTCTCTCTCTCTCTCTCAATTTCCTACTATCTATATGAATTCCCTTAGCCCCCCTCTCTCTCACCCCTCTCCTATTCTCTTTCTCCCCTTATCCCCCTCTCCTCTCTCCCATTACACCCCTCTATCTCTACTCCCCTTGTCCCCTCTCTCACCCTTCTCCCTCTCTCCCATTTTTCCACACACCCCAACTTCTGTCTCTATCCCTCTAGCTTCTGTCTCCCCTTATCTCTCTCTCCAGCTTCTGTCTCTCTCCCCTTATCTCTCTTTCTTTCCACGGATCCTGCATCTCCTTAAACGGATCTTCTGTCTCTCTCCCATCCTTCCCTCCTCTCTCATTACCAGTTGCTCTCCCCCAGTCTCTGTCCCTTCAGCCTTTGTCATGTGAATATGATTAATCACTGTAATGATATATGCTACTTAATAAATATATATATATATATATATATATATATATATATATATATATATACTGTAAGTAGCAGGAGTAATGCGTAGAGAGGGGAGGAGTTAGTATTCTTAAACCGCCCCCCCCCCCCTAAAAGTAAGGTCTAGGTCCAACCACTTGTGTGGGTTTGGTTGGCTTTTTGATGTCCCTCCATCTGCTGAAGCATATAAAGGGTGGAATTCCACCTTTTACTACCTCTTGATTCAGTTGGCGGAAGGGCAAATTGAACTGTTCTTGCAGGTGTTACAATCTTCAGCATGCAGCCACTGAATGCCAAAATTTACCAAAATTTTTCATTGCCACAGACAGCTTCTCCTGAATGTTTAAAAAAAATAATAATCCTCCAAGTTGATTGCATGAGCAAAACATGGGATGTGTTGGAATTCACCCAGCTGTAATGCTTTTGTTCTCAGAATATTACAGGTGTTATCAGATATCACAAATCCTAAGGAGAGTCCACGTGGGGTAAACCATTTTGTTATGACAACACCTTTGTTTTCCAATAGGTTGTCAGTGGATTGCCTCTTAGTGAAGCCGGTGATACAGAAAGTAGCCTGTCTCTGAATGAGCTTGTATTGATTGTTAAATGCTGCTGCTGTTCCTGCTGCTAAAGCTGATTCACCCACCCAGTGGGCTTTCACAGTCACGTAATCTTTAGATTTCCTAGTTCCTCTTGTCCACATATCTGTGGTTAAGTGGACAGTGGGTACAGTGGCATTTTGTAGGCCAAAAACGAGTGTTTGTTTTAACGGCCTGGTACAGGCGAGAAATTGCTCATCAGGTAAAATGGAATGGAGATGGAATTTGGTCATGGGGACACAGGACCTCAATGAACTTTCTAAACCCTGTGGCATTAATGGTGGATATTGGGTGCAGATCTAATACTAGCATAGCCATCATGGCATCAGTTATCCGCTGCACAACTGGATGACAGCTGTCATACTTGCTTACTCTTGCAAAGGATTGTTTACAGTCCATTGTTTTTTTAATACTACTAGTTGTCTCCTTGGTGCCCTTCTGGGTTGAAGATCCACCCCCAGCAGCAGCAGGCCTAGTGCTCAAGAATTCTTCTGAGGAATCCTGGATAGGGGAGAAGTCAGTTAGCCTTATCAAATTGGATGCATGACTTCTCCGATCAGGTGAGTATATTGATTATGAAGGTGTTGGCAGTGGAGATTGCAGGTGCTGAGATCTAGCTGAGAGAAGGGAGCTAGCTGACGCTTGACTGCTTTTTGTTATTTTTTTAGCATAAGTTCTGATTTCCCCAAAAATTTCCATGAACTCACTGCAAATTATATAACAGGGAGGATGTTTCTAGATGGTTAATGTCCCTATCTCTACTTACTTGTGGCTTTGCAAATGCTACAGATAGCTTAAACATTGTTGTCAGGATTTAGGTAAAAATAATTCCACACATAAGAGCTGGATATTTGGTCTCATGCCGAGGCATGACAGTGGCCTTATCACGGGCAAGAACTGCTTCCACTGGTACCTGACTTACACAAACAACATCCTCATCATCAATTTTCTCATTAGCGCCAGAGTCAGCTACACAAATATCCCCCTCATCCTTTTGCATTTCCACAGTAGCATCCTCAATATCTATATCAGCATGTTGACTGGTGCTGCTCATCCACACATTTGCAGAGGGTGCAGAACTGGTGAAATGAAGCTTCTCTATGTATGAGTATAGTATTACAGAGGTCAATCTCACATATAGCACTTTGTGGACACACTTAGACTCTCCTCAGGGACTTGTGATGTTTCTGAACACACAGTTTGTTCTACTGCCCTGGGGGGGGGGGGGGGGGGTACCACTTTTCTTCTGGTTTTCACTTTTTTGACACCTCTTCTAGACTCTGATTGAGAAGGTCTTGCATCATCATGAGATGAGAAGAAGATGCCTCACTGACAGTTGCAGAGCCACCGCTCATAAATAAAAGCCAAGGCCTGAGACTTTCCTTGCCACTGCATGTTGTGTTTGGTATAGTGGCAATTTTATGTTTTTTGGTGGTAAATTTTCCCTATATTAGAGGTGATTTTTTTCCCTTTAGCATTGTAAAGTATTGTTTTGATTTCAGGTGCCCTTTCTAAAACCCTCTATTCTCTTGAGCACTGCTTTTAATAGATTTTGAAGTACTAATACCACAATCATCAAGACTGGCAGAAGCCTCAGCACTAGAACTAGGATGCTGCTGCTGCTGCTGATTTTCTATCGACTGATCGAGATCCATATCAACTCAGTGCTTATATTTATTAACGCAGTGGGGCAGGGCACCTACTGGGTTTGATTGAAGTCACACAAGTTGAACACAAAAAAACGTTTTTTTTTTCTTCTGTTTTCCACAAATGACAATTTCACACTGCAGACTCACATTGCTTATATTGTTAATGCAGTGGGACACAGCATCTACTAGGCTTTACTGAACATACACAACAAGTACATATAAAAGTTAAAAAAACTCTCTTTTTTTCTGTTTTTCCACAAATGACAACTTTACACTTCTGACTTACAGTGCTTATACTTATTAACACAGTAGGGCACGTCACCTACTTTGCTTTATTGAACACGCACAAGTTGTACAAAAAACCCCCCAGTTTTTCCACAAATGACAACTTCATACTGTAGACTCACAGTGCTTATATTTATTAACACAGTGAGGCACAGCACCTACTGGGCTTCATTGAACACATACAAGTTGTAGAAAACAAAACATTTTTTTCTCTTTTTTTCGGTCTTTCCACAAATGAAAACTTCACACTGCTGACGTTCAGTGCTTATATTTATTAACACAGTGGGGCACAGTTCCTACTGCACTTTGTTGAACACAAAAAAGTTTTACAACAAAAAAAACAAGCAAAAATGTTTGTGGCCACCAGCGTCCGCTGTGCACCAATAAAGGGTTAATATTGTCTTGTAATAGGAGCTCTGGGCTGCAATGTAGGCAGTGACAAAACACACCAGTGTGCACGAATGGCTAATGTTGCCCCTGTTTTAGGAGCTCTGGGCTGCCCGGGGGGCTTATTGCACCAGTGTGACTAACTGCAACAATAAATAGAATAAAGGGTTAAAGGTTGAAAAAATAATAATGGCATTAAAATAAAATAAGGCTGCCTTTAGGAACTGTGGGCTGCAAAGTAGGCAGTGGCAAAAACACCAGTGTGCACTGTGCACCAAGTGTTAATGCTGCCCATGTATGAAGCGTTCCGGGCTGCACTGTGGGCTTACAGCACCAGTGTGACTGACTGTGCACCTATAAATAAAATAGAGCGTTGATGTTATGGTTAAAACAAATAATGACATTAAAATAAAAATAATGCTGCCCTTTGGAGCTCTGGGTGTGCAGGGCAATGTGTAGTGTGTGCAGTGCCCAAGTGTTTTGGAATCTGAGCCTAGGTGAAAAACCTGAGCCAGGGCTTGGATTCCCTCAGATCCCTGAAGTTCGGATGGGCTCGGTTTTTTGGAAACCAAGCCTGCACATCTCTATTTACAATGCCAGTAATCTGGACAGTGTAAAGCAAGGGCCAGGTTAATGATGACTCGATTGAGCCAACACACCCCTTGCATCGCTCATGGATTTAACTATCAGACTCCAAAAACTTTTAGTCGTTTCAGAGTTTGATAAACACATAATATACAGCTTCCCCATACACTGTAGCATAAGCATACCAGGTGAGGTCTACACCAAACAAGTGTTGGACAGAACATGCAAGGACCCACAAACTAATTTGTGAGAGTTTACAATCTACAGTAATTTAGCACTGTTCAAGCATGCGCCTTCTAGATTAGTGGCTCTCAACCTCCTCAACTCTTATGTTTTCCCAACAGGTCATGTTTTTAGGATTTCTGTCAGAGGAAGGAGGTAGAATAATTACTGACCCAGCAAAATAGATTAACTTCTGATTCAAGAAATCCACAAAACATGACCTTGATTACTGGGGTTGAGAACCCCTGTTATAACCCTTTTCCACCAGATTTATAACCCAGGTTATTGGTGGGGCACCCAGAGTCCAAGTTTGGTGGGAAAGGGTCTGAGAAAAATAACCTGGGTCGCGTTACTTGGGAATCTGACCCTGGTCAAGCTAAAAGCATAGGGAAAGCCTGCACACTGGTGCTTGGAGATTATGTAATCTCCAAGAGCTGGCAGAGGGAAGACCCACCGCTAACATGGGTCCAGCTTGCGATGTTCGACGAGGTTTAAAGCCAATGTGACACGGCTTGAAACCATGTTCAACTACCCAGGTTGGACTCTGGGTTTTGTTTGGGTTTTGGTGGAAAAGGGATATTACAGAAAATTGCATTATTATGAAACTAATCAGAAACTCATAACTCATCAGCGACTCAGTAGTAAAAAATGGCAATGGGAGCCCTGTGATAATAACTCATACTTCAGATGGGATTATTAGGGCTTCCCTACGGTTCCCATAGTTCTGCCCTGACAGGCAGAGCAGAGCTCAGAGCTGGCACCAGTGATCAGCCTGTGTGTGTCTTTATAGACCACAGGCTGATCACTAAAGAAAATAAAAATGTAAAAAAGAAAAAAAGAAAACTTACCTACATGCTGCTGCAGCTGCAGCCAGGGATCGGTGTCCATATCCTTCTCTCTGTGCTGATGCGCTGTGTCTCCCTGCCTAGCTGGCTTCACTGCACATGTGCAGGATCTCGCTACTCACGCGAGATCCCCTGCACAGTCAGCACCCTCCACAGCCAGGGACAGCACTGTCCGTGCTGTGGAGATAGGGCATCGCCACATGCAAGTGTTGAAACGGCCAGCGATGCTGACCATTCATACATTGCCCCTTCATATCAGCGTGCTCTCTGTTAGCATAGCACCCCTGTCACTGAGCCGGCACCACAGCCATCATACATGGGGGAGAAGCGGTATCAGTGCACATAACTAGGCTGACCATATTATCCCTTTAACCTGGGACACTCATGAACTACACAGGTCCTGTGGCTGACTACAAGCCTGCATTTCACCTGGTTTTAAGCAGCCACAGAACCTGTGTAATTCACGAGTGTCCCAGGTTAAAGGGATAATATGGTCAGCCTAACATAACGTGTGCTGATACCAGAGGAGGATTTACCTCAAGGCAACCAAAGCGGCTGCTTAGGGCCCTATTAGTCTCAGGGGGCCCTGCCGGTCCCAGGGGGCCCACCAACAAGGCTGTATAAAGGGCATTTCTGGTGGACCATGAGCTTCACCGAAATTGTTTAAAAGCTGGGCTGGCTGAATACTTGCAGCAGGCTGTCAGTGATTACACAGCTGTAATCTATTTATTAACATTATTTTTTTACTAAAATAATGTGAAAAAGGGTATTTTCATACACATTTCACATTATTTTAGTATCACCTGAATGTATTTAAGGGTATTTGGAGCAGTTTTCATGAAAAACTGCTCCAAACCCTTTAATTCACTTTTTTTTTGTAAGCCACATCACATTCTCCATACTTATAATGGGAAATGGGATGTGGCCAAATTTACAAAAAAAAAAGATGTGAAAAAATACCGCAGTGTGCCCTGTGATAATCTCGCCAGCTCAGGCTGGCGAGATCACAGGACAGCACTGCGATAAGCACCCTTTGCCCAGCTTTCTCTGTCCCTGGCGGTAGTGGAGATGTCGGCGGGGCCGTGCATGCGCAGCAGGACATCGGGGTATTTTTTCAAAAAAATACCCCGACGATGCTGCAGAGTGTCATCGCAGGGACAGAGCTTGACCACAAGCCGTGTCCCTGCATGCGATAATTGATACATTCATGAGATGTAGTCAATTATCGCAGTGCGAGTTTGGGCGATTTTATCACCTCACATCCGCATCCTGGATGCGGATGGTGATAATAGGCCCCTAGGAGGTCTATTTATTAACATTATTTTCACTAAAATAATATGAAAAAGGTTGTTTTCACACCCATTTCACATTATTTTAGTATCACCTGAATGTATTAAATGGCATTTGGAGCAGTTTTCATGCTCTAAACCCTTTAATTCACTTTTTTTTTAGTAACCCACATGGCATTCCCCATACTTATAATGAGAAATGCGATGTGGCCAAATTTACAAAAACAAAAATGTGAAGAAAAAAAACCGCAGTGTGCCCTGTGATAATCTCGCCAGCTCAGGCTGGTGAGATCACAGGGCAGCACTGCGATAGGTAGGCATTTGCCCAGCTTTCTCTGCCCCTGGCAGAGAAAGCTGAGCGGGCTCCTGGCAGTGTGATCAGCTATGTGTGCCCGATGGAGACACAAGCTGATCAAAGTGTAAAAAGAAAAAAAAAAAGAAAAAAAAAATCCATACTCACTTATCCAGGGAGCCGGTGTCTGCTGCCCTGGTGAGGGCTGCTGGGCGCCGAGTCCCCCATAATCTGCAATGTAACCCCGGTGCAGTAAAGTGACGCTGCAAAGCAGCAGCGCACTTTACAGCACCGGGGGTCACCGCAGCACACAGGATCCGGCGTCCTGCAGCCCAGCAGAAGCAGCGCGGACCGGCTTTCTGGACAGGTGAGTATATTGACCTGCTGAAGGAAGGGAAGGGGGGGGGGTAGGAGTCGCGACGGGGAGGTGGGGGGGGTTTGACCGGGCGGCGGCACTAGCGACAATTTCGGCATGGGCTGCACATGCGCAGAAGGACATTGGGTTATTTTTTACGAAATTATGCTGTGGAGTGTCATCACAGGGACCGAGCTTGACCGCACGCTCTGTCCCTGCATGCGATAATTGATACATCCCTGTGATGTAATCAATAATCGCAGTGTGAGTTTGGGCGATTTTATCACATGACATTCGCATCCAAGGATGCGGATGGTGATAAATAGGCCCCTAAAAACTTTAGAACCAAGAATAATTTGAAATTTGTATTAGTTTTTTTTACATTGATATGATATCATCTGCAATTCTTCATTCTCCTTTCCTGCAAGTATAATCTTATGAGAACATTGTTCCTGCTTGTTCCCACTTACTCATTCTGCTTTTCATCACACACAGGCTGTAGCTAAATATCCACATATCCATTCTCCTGAGGTCTGCTCCCTCATCTGCGTCTCTCACATTGATAATAATATTAATGACAGGCTGGGATCGAGGGTACAGAATGTACACATGCAGTGTGTGTGGGTGGCAGCTACAAAGTACATTTACAATGTCAAAGATGGCACTGAAGGTTACTCAGGTGCCAGGCTGCCCAGGGACAGTGTTTACATTCCAAGTACAAGCGCAGATTGTTTTGTCTCTCTCATACAATCTAAGACATTTGTTCCCTATTTCAAAAACACTGTGTCTCTAGTCAGACTGCACTGCTGCCTGGGAATATCTGGGTTTCAATAAGTATTTGGAAAAAAGTCAACACGTTCCAGAAGCTTATCCTTATGGTCCCAACTAATTACTGCAGAAATTGCAGCAAAACTATCATATCTTCCCTCTTTGTACCTAGTAAGGTAGTTTTGTCCTTTCTGTGCATTCTAGGGGCGATTCAGAGGTGGACGCAAATAAAACATTGCCCGTTTTACTTCTGCGCATGCGTCCAAGACACACTGCGCATGTGTACCAATGGTTACCCCCAGGAACACAGATTGGAATTGTATGGAGATCAGTGCAATTTCATAGTGCATTCCTGGGGGTTGGCTATCGGCGGCATGCGTGTCAGGGCTGTGTCGGTGTCAGGGACAGCATGGTAACACACAGTTCCACTACAACCATAGAGTTGCTCTAATGTCCGATGGTGCAGCCAATGGGCCTAATTCAGACCTGATCATAGCAGCAAAAAACTTTTTCGTCCCACTCGGCTGCACATACGATCGCAAACTTGCAAAGCGAAAATACACTCCCCCATGGGCGGCGACTATGCGTTTGCCTATGGCCCTCATTCCAAGTTAATCGCTCGCTAGCTACTTTTTGCAGCCATGCAAACGCATTCACGGCCTATGGCCCTCATTCCGAGTTGATCGCTCGCTAGCTACTTTTTGCAGCCATGCAAACGCATAGTCACCGCCCACGGGGGAGTGTATTTTCGCTTTGAAAATTTGCGATCATATGTGCAGCCGAGTGGGACGAAAAAGTTTTTTGCAGTTTCAGAGTAGGTCTGAACTTACTCAGCCCTTGCAATCACTTCAGCCTGTCCGGTCCCGGAATTGACGTCAGACGCCCGCCCTGCAAACCGCCTGGACACGCCTGCGTTTTCCCTACCACTCCCAGAAAACGATCAGTTTACACCCATAAACGCCCTCTTTCTGTCAATCTCCTTGGGATCGGCTGTGCGAATGGATTCGTCGCTAGAAGCATTGCACAGCAACGATGCTGTTTGTACCCATATGGCGCGCCTGCGCATTGCGGTGCATATGCATGCGCAGTAGTAACCTGATCGCTGCGCTGCGAAAATCACCAGCGTGCGATCAACTCGGAATGACCCCCAATGTCCGATCCATGGTGTACCTTTGTCATCCCAATAGGACACCCATCGGTCCTGTCATTACCATACAAATGCAGTAGTGGCTGTGACAAAAATTGCACCCACTACTGCTACTGCCTCCACCTCTGTATCAGGCCCTCTGTTATTTTAAAACATGAATATAACAATGTGCAGCCGTACATGAAAATTAATATAAAAACAATGTAACGCTTCTTCAGATTCACACATATCAGATGGGATCAAAAGTCATAGTATTATATTGCGTGATGCTGTTATGATAAACTAGTATTTTTGACCTGTCATTTACTGTGTTGTTATTGAGCGAGCCCAGCATTGCATTGATTTTTCCTGTCCCATCTCTGCCCCCTCATCTCTGCCTTTCTCCCTGTCTCTTATCTGTGTCCCCCCCACCTCGTCTCCCTGTATCTCATATATATCCCTTTTGCCCCGGTTGTGCCTATTTTCCTCTTCGTGGCAAGGACCAGGAAGTGACAGCAGAAGAGGGCGGAAGTTCTCTATTGCCCTTACAGCATGTTAATGTTTTATCCATTCTCCGTTTGTTTTAGGGTATTTAGTTTTGTGCATGCACCATTGTACCGTCGCGGGCTCTCTTTGATTATCACGCTTTGGGCTCAGTGTCTCGCTTCGCTCACCACAGGTTATTATTCCAAATAGTTGGGGACGTGGACTCAATGTATTATGGGAAAGGTCCATTTAACGAAGGAAAACGAGACGCTACCGTACGGATAGTGCCGCTATAACACTTCCTGCTTCGCCGCATTACATAGGCGAAGCAGGAAGGGACATCGACGAGATGTATAAACATCTTGTCTGCCGAAGTTGGTCAACAAAAACTCCCCCCTCTGGCAATGCCCCCTGAGCGCACAGCGCATCAACTTAGTGCTGACACTCTTGTGGACTGCCATAGCCTTAGACTTTCAAAGGTCCTAAACCCATGAGTTGCCCTATTTATCTTATATCTGCATTTTATTAATTCTTATATTTTTTATACTGAGATTATGCAAAATACAGAATGTGCAATAAATAAATTGTTACATGTTTATACCAAGCCGTAGCGAGACAATTCTTGCATATTCATGTATTTTCCTTGCATTACTTTTATATGATTTACTAGTATATTTGGTTAATACTATAACGTTCCACCTTATTTGTTGTTTGGTGCTGTTCATCCCATTACTTTGGTTTTCCCCTCACACAGAGCTCCCCTTAGCACAGAAGATTCTCCACTCCTTACGCAGAAGTTGCCTGCCCCTGCATAGTGACGAGGTGCCAGCTACTGGAGTCTGCAGGGAAACCCCTTATCCTGTTACACAGTGATTTGCAAGCCCCCAGTGTCCTCTAAATTTGGTGAGTGATAAAGTGGAGAGAGATAAATTACCACCCAATCAGCTCATAACTGCCATGACACAGACTGTGTTTTCAAAAATGACAGTTGGGAGCTGATTGGCTGGCAATTTATCCCCCTCCACTTTATCAAATGATTGCCTACTCTCCCGGATGGTGTAATGATTAGCATTACTGCCTCGCAGCACTAAGGTCATGGGTTTGATTCTCACCATGACCCTAACTGTGTGGAGTATGTATAATTATTATTATCATTTATTTATAGGCTGACAGAAGGGTTCCGCGGCACCTCACAGAGAAAATAAACAAATGGGCAAAACAAGAAAACAATGACTTACAGTACAAGAACAATGTAGGACATTGTACATGGTATATAAACAATGTTGCATCAAGGAACAGGACAGAAACAGGACACTGAAATAATCATCAGGGTTCCAGAAACAGAAGGTTAGGTGCCAATGAACAGGGAATGGAGTAGGAAATAGTCTAAGAGAGTACAAAGCACATGAGGGGAGAGGGCCCTGCTCATTAGAGAATACATTCTAAAGGGGAGGAACAGACAGACAAGGACACAGGAGTGATAGAAGTGAGCATATAACAGAGGTTTAGAATGAGAGACGGCTGAGCTTGGTGAGGAGAGGTGGAGAGTCTGATAGGAAGAGGTAGAGAACTTCAGAAAAAGGGAGCACTATGGCTATAATCTTAAAGGCAGGGAGGAATCGAGGGTAACTCCAAGACAGCGTACTTGAGGGCTAGAGAAGATAGGTGTGCTATCAATGGACAGTGAAATTGTGGGATGTGATACGTGGAGGTATGGGTCGATGATCAGCTTAGTCTTAGAAATGTTAAGTTTAAGAAAACTCTGGGACTTCCAAGAAGAGATAGCAGAGAAACAGTTTTAGATACGAGTGAAAAGGAAGGGAGAAAGGTCAGGGGAGCAAAGGTAGATTTGAGTATCATCAGCATAGAGTTGATATTGGAAGCAACATACTGTTAGTGGAAGTGCAGAAGGGGGTGGAGTTGTGACAGAAGACAGAGAAGGAGCAGTCAGAGAGGTAGGAGGAAAGCCAGTAGAGGGCAGTATAATGCAGATCAATGGCGTGAAGGATTTGCAGAAGAAGAGGGTGGTCCGGACTGTCAATTGCAGCCGAGAGGTCAAGAGAATAAGTAGAGAGTAGTGTCCCTTAGATTTGGCAGCATAGATGTCATTGCAAACTTTCGTGAGTGCAGTTTCAGTGGAAAGGAGAGGATAGAAGACAGACTAAAATGGGTTCAGTAGAGAGTGGGAGGAAAGAAAGGCAGTAAGGTGGTTGTAGACAATGCACTCTAGGAGTTTGGAGGCAAAGGGAAAGAGAGAGATGGATCGGTAGTTGGAGAGAATGTTAGGATCAAGGGTAGATTTTTTTTAAGAATAGGGGAGACAAGGGCATGGTTGAAGACTGAGGGTACAGTGCATGATGATAGGGAGAGACTGAGGAGGTAGCCAAGATGGGAACAGGCAGAAGGAGAGAGGTAGAGTGGAGCAGGTGGGAGGAAATAGGGTCCAGTGTCCCTATAGATTGTAAGCTTGCGAGCAGGGCCTTCCTACCTCTATGACTGTTTGTTATTACCTAGTTTTGTTGTATCATTGTTATTTCCAATTGTAAAGCACAAAGGAATTTGCTGCGCTATATAAGAAACTGTTAATAAATAAAATAAAATAAATAAATAGTGGGGAGGTTGTTGGTGGGAGTAGGAGGACCACGTGCTTGCGTGGGTTTCCTCTGAGTACTCTGGTTTCCTCCCACACTCCAACAATATACTGGTAGGTTAATTGGCGTCCAACAAGAATTAAGCCTAGTGTGTAAGGGTATGTGTGTGTACATGGACAGACTAAATGGGTCAAATCCCATGTTTCTACATTCATTTAGGTGACACTAAATATTTGCGGCTAACCCCCAAATATACACAAGCCCAAATATTTTTGATAAAGGGGCCCCTAATTGTGTAGGAAATATAGCACTGACGTCCCTGGTGAGCTCAGCTGGCTGCATCCTTCCAAACGAAAGAATCAGAAAGTTTGACATTGCCTCTTGCTCAGATGACCATTCCTCTCTCCCACAGGCAGCTCATCCCCCCCCCTCCCCCAATGCCCCTTGCACCCTGCTGCGGCGCTAGTACATCTGATATATGTGTGGCAACCGTAGGGCTTTCAATGCGCATGCTGAAACTTCATTGGTGCTAGCATGCGCAGTATCCGGATCCTAGGACTTTGATGCAGTATTTTGAAAACTGCACTGATCGGCTTTCCCTTAAGAGGCTGAATATTGTGGAACATTGCAAGGGTGGGTAAGTATTACTGAATCACTTGGGAACTTCAAGATGTATCACATAAACCTGATGCAATATGTTTTAAAATTTGCCATGACCCACTTATTTATAAATAGAACCTTTAGTTATTAACATAATTTCCAAGCGTCGGTGAGCTGACTCTCCGTAGGCTTGTAATAGGACCCAGGTCGAATGTCCCGGGTCACCCATTTACACTAACCCGTGACCCAGGTCTTTCCTGGGGCCAACCCTACTCGCTACCTGGGTTGGATTCCCAGGGCGCTGGACCAGGTTATTTTTCAGCAGCCTTTTTACTGCGATCCAGGTCGACGTGGCAATAAACCGGCTTATTGCAGCAGTGTTAAAGGGGAATATGTACAGAATAAATACTTTCACAAATATTTAAAATTTAAAAAAAAACAATATATACAGTATTTATTCATTTCATTTTCATATAGAAAAAAATGCATCATGCAAAGAAAAGAGTTGTGGCAATACTTGTACCATCGTAAACGTTAAGTAGGCTCTTGAGAATGTCTTAGCCTTCAGCATTATTGTTGGCGGTTCCCCCTTTATGTTCCGGGGTGAAGTCTTCTCACTATTTTCTTTCGATAAATACAGTAGATGCAATTGTTTTTAAGTATAATTCTATAACAATCCATCCCAAATAGTGTAACTGCTATGAACATATCCCTGAGTGTATATTAGTCAGTGTGAAATCATATACATTTTTACATGAGGGTGAGTTTACAACTCTTATCACTGGCCCCATTCCAGCTGTGATTCTCGTCTTTTGTGAAGTATGCACACAACAAAGTTTATTCCAGGACAGTATTATTTTATATGTTGAAAATACTGTATATACTGTAGATTTTTATTATTTCTCTGGAAAGCATGGTCAGTTTCTTTATGTCACAGATTGTATTACAAAACCTTTTTTTTTTTTAATATCAGTTACTATCTGTGAAAAAACAGAAATGTGGCCATTCCGGAAGGGATTTAGGAAATGAATCTCATGTGAATCAGACAGAGGCTCAGATTTACTTTCCCCTCCTGTATTCTTAATGTGGGTCTGTCCTAACATAGCCTTCCCGGCTCCCGGCAGAACTAAACTCCGAACCACCTCTTAGAGATCCACATAGTTTTCCCATGACATATGAGGAAGCGAGGGCTGGAAAAAAGTCCTGGGCTGGGCTAATGGCATGGAAGGGAAAAAGTGAAAGAGATAAAGGTGCACACAGACCACTGAATGGCAGTTTGTTCCTAGATAAATATCATTCATTCTGCAGCAGAATGGGGTTATATACAGCCAGGACTTCTGAGGGTATTTATGTATCAACATGGGATCATGTCAAGGGTTAAAGAGTCTGAGTTTAATAAAGTTTAAAACTGAATGCCAGTAAGAACTTAAGCAGGTATTATATATTATACATATGTACTTAGTCAGAATGTACTTTCAATTTATAATTGTGACTTAGTTCTAAGGCAAGGCCAAAAATAACAGCATGTGTCGTACTGAGCACACGGAGTATGCGAAGGGAACACCTGTGAATTCTGCCTGCCAGTAAGCCCACTGGGGTCGGCTTGTTGAAGCAAATGATTATGTATTTATGGATGCATGCCCTGCCCATACATAGGTGAATATACTTGAATGTGGCCCTATAATATAACATATATTATCTAAGGACACTAGTAAAAAGTGTTTTCTATAGTGAGACAAATATTTAATATACTTTGGATACTGTATATTTAAAAAAGATTGTTTATTTCTCCATCTTGTTATGCTCTCTGTGGTACAACACAATTCATTATTTACGTTCAAGCATAAGTGAACATTCTGTGCCTTTACTGTGTGTTTTCAAATGACATGACCTTATACAGAGATACTATCTGTCTCTCACAATCAAACAGCAACCACTCATTCAGTAATGGACACACTAATACCCCATGCACACTGAAGCCCCGGCTCCGACCCAGGATACTGAACACGGGTCAGAGACAAGGCTTAAGTTCAGATATACTTACCCCTTTCACACTGCTGGATAGTCCGGGCTGTTGCCAATCTCACAGGGTGCTTAGAGATAACATCATCTCCAAGCACCCCTTAGCCTGCCAATCAGCAGCCTTTTAGGCATGACGCAGGTCATATATGACCAAGGTATTCCTTTCACACTGCAGCCACCCCGGGCCTGACCCAGGACTGACCTGGGATGCACAACCTGGGTTAACCTTTCACACCGAGCAAGGACTCGGGTTGCACCAGCTTGTCCTGGCAATAACCCGGGTTTTCAGCTCATTGAGAAAGAGGTATAAATAGGTTAGAGAAATGACCACAGTCTTAAGAGGGGAGGCCTACCTGCCCACCATGCAATGTACAGTATACCACAAGTATAATACAAAATTCCAAGCCCATCTAACCAGCCATCTGATGATCTGACATCTCTTATCCTGGCACAGTGGTCCAACCATGAGCCAGCCAGCCTTTCCCAGAATTCCTCCTAAATCTATATCTCCATATAGCACTCTCCTTCCCTTAACTGTTGGGACAAGTGTTATCCAATATTACCGGACTACCTCCCAGTCTTGTGCATCTCCCCTTACCTAACACGGCCTGCTTACTGTCATGGCCCTTTTAATAAACTCCTAGGGAAATTTGACAGAGCAGAGATATTATTTGCCTTTCTGTCCTGGTATCATTTGACAGGAGAGAATGTGGCCATTCTCTGATTTTAAACTTAAAGGTAAAGAGCAATTTGGTCAACCCATTGACCACTAGGCCATATCATATACTACAATGCAAAGTTTCCCAGACTCTGCCAATACAGTTCAGGTTTTAAGGATATCCATGTTTGAGTCCAGATGGGTAAATCCAGTTGACTGAGGTACTATTTAAGTCACCGGCTCTCAAGCATGGTGGATAACCTTTAAAAATGGACTGTAATATGTGGAGTTTGGGAAAGTCTGCTACAAAGGATGATTAAAATTCCAAGGATTTACTATCCAACTGGCAACACACCTACATTATAGATATATCAAAAAGATTCTTGCCGCATACCTATCATATAGGAGGTATACAAGTAGGTAAGAGTAGGTGGCAATAGATCTTTGTAATGAAACATAGCTACAATTAGAACCACTGGTAAGTAAAAAAAAACACAATAGATTTCTTGATTCAAGGTGTATAACTAAACATTTCTGTTTCAAGAAACCATATGATAAAAATATATATAGCCAGATACTGGTTACAATTAAAAAATCCACAAGATAAAAATTCTGTAAGGTTATCGGAGGTATATGTAGTTTTTAGTTAATAATATTATACATATGGATACAGACACTAATAAGCAAGATTTACATTCTTTCAGATCTTTGTAGCTACACACCCAGTCAATATCCTTTCATCCCTGTAGTGTCCAAGCAAATACGCAATAAAAGTGTACAGAAATCTGTATCCTAAAAGCCTAAAGTGCCAATAACCATGTGCAAAATATATTTGTGCAGCAGATAAACCATGAATTTCTTGAACAAAGTAAGAAGTATAATATCTGTTAGCAGCAGTGCAACAATAGAGATGTCATCATTAAATGTCCTTTTGGGCAAAAAGGGACTGATGTATCAAAGCTGGGAAATTCCTCAAAGGAACTTGCTACAGAGGAAGGAATGCCTTACGGTAACTTTCAGCTCCTCGTTATAGCTGAAGGTGTGTAGTCCTGCTAAAGGCTTACAGTATGCGATAATAAAGACGTGTTTTAAGTTGGTGATATGGAACTGACGAAATACAAATAGTGACTGTTTGTTCTGTGCAGCAAAGGCACAACACATACAGAAGCCTACAGAGATATTTTTGGCTTCCGAGGATTAGACTCTAATGGTGCCATGTGATCAGCGTGATATGACTGTGACCAGGTCACACAATTTTGAAGTGGAAAGCAGAAACTTAGAGATAAGTAATACTGACAGTCTTGTGAAGAGTAGTTCTCCTCTATGTGAAAAGTGGCTTTATGCAACGTGGAAGCTTACAATACTGCTGAATTTGTCTGTGAGGAAGTGAAGCTGTCTCATATTACAAGGCTTGACGCAAGTAAACCAGCTAAACAGAATCTGAAATTAAAGACTTCTGATGAGGGTGATCTCTATCAGTGCTGATGGAACACGTTGTTCACCATATTTTCAATGCCCAACAAGCAGTTGCCCAAGAAAATCTGAGAAATATTAACATTATTAAAATGACTGATAGCCATCAAAACCATGAGATGAAGATTACTGGTCAATGGAGAAAAACATTTTAATAGGTTATGTGGATGAGAGAGTCCAGACCCTAAGAATGGCAGTACCAGTATATTCTCTGATGACATAAAGCCAAGGTCTGAAGATTATGATGCTGGTGGCTCTCAGGACAATAGTAGGCAAACCTAAGGGTTGCTGAGTGGAAACGTTCCAGGAGGGACTGTGGCAGACAAGGATGGCTGCTGCAGAGTGGAGACAGTCCAGGACAGACTGTGGAAGTTGAGAGAGACTGCTGCCATGTGTAAACAATCCAGAAGAGACAGTCAAGTGTGGCTACCATGAGTACAGAGCCTGGGGAAGACTGCAGAAGCCAGAGGCCCAGTAAGGTCAGGCTAGGAAGCTATGCCTGTGAGAGACAGGACTGTGAAGACTTTGAGACTTTGCATGCAGACTAGCTAAAGATTGTAGAGGGGGGCAAGAAGTAAGGTAGTGCCCTGTATGGGGACTAGGTTTGGTTTTGTTTTTCATTCATTGCTATATGCTGAAAGAAAAAGCTAAAGTTTATTCATTTATCCTGGAAAGGCTGCGTGATGACCCTGATTTGTGCACCTAAACATTGCACATTAAACACTCTATTGAGCTAATTATCCAAGATTGTTAATTTATATAGAGAGAGAGTGAGAGAGAGGGACAATCAGTGAGAGCCCCCCCCCCCCCCCCCCCCCCTTACTCTTCTGCAACTGCGTGCTGCATCCTTATTAAATTGTCTTCTTAGCCAAGGCTCCATGTTTTGCATCCTCACAGCTATTGGAATCCTTTCCTTTACAGCCCTTGGCCTGACCTCTACCAAATACACTGTACTGTTTTATTCTTCTTGAAATATATAATAGGCAAATGCGAACAACCACTACGCAAGCACTTGTGTCTGTAATGGCATCTTACTTCTCTATTACACTGGTATTAATTAAATGCCCAGCAGACACCCTCCCAGTGATACCTTCAATACTGTACTAATGGTCCTTAAAAGATGTAGACTGACTTACCGATTACATAACCCAACACGTGTTTTGGTGCTGAGGATTTTTGAGCTGATTTTATGTATATTTGGTGTGCTGATTTCAAATATAACATTAATTTTCGCCTATCAGTTCTAATTTTGGAGATATAAACAGTCTGATTTGTGTTACCCTATTTTATATTAGGCCTTTGATTCACATAACAAAAAACACATAACATTAAAAAAAGTCTAAAAATATTTTCTAGAGTATTTTAGTGACATCAATAAAACATACTAACATTACAGTAACACCATAGTGACTCAAATAACACTTTCTCTTCAAAATAATAAAATTAAATTGTAAATGACAAGAAAATTAGTTTAACGAGCTTATTTTGTGGGACATTCTTTAATGGACTTTTTTTGACAGTCTCTTTGTAAGTTCCAGCTGTAATCTGCCATCATATGTATATCCCATCTTCCATGGTAGCGATCTTCCATTATTTTAATGTCCTGGTGAAAGCTTTCACCTTGCTCTTCAATCATTTCACCCAAATTTTCTAGGAAACGGTCCATATGGCTATGTTAGTAATGAACTTTCTCCGGCAGGGTCCACAGGTTATCCACAGGATAACAATGGGATATGATGGAGTGACAGCAGCTTTGCACCAATCAGTCAAAGCTTTCCGGCCTGCCAGCATGCAACGGGTCCGTCCATATATCCCCGCCCCCTGGCTCAGGCAAATCAGTTTTTTGTTTGGTGCGGCAGGAGCAGGACCATGGTCAGAGGGCTGCTGTTTCTTTAGCAGCCCCAAGCTTTCTTATTTTATTTTTATAGTCTTACTATTTTTTGAGTGATTTTTCTAAACAGCGTCTTATACGCATATTGGAAAGAGTCACTCCAACAACTCTCCGCCGGGTAGCAATAACGCTTACCCACGAGGACAGTGCTGTTTCGGCGGGCGTCTGTTTCGGATATACTAGCAGGTCCATCAGACGTTACCAGGCTGTGGCCGGAGCACGGAGAGAAGTAAGGCATCAGGTCCGCGTAGCATGATGGAATACGGACACAGCTGCACTGTTTTGGGAGGAGACTACCAAACAGTAGCTGACGCGCCGCCACCACGGGTGCTCCAGCGCTAGGCCTTAGGGATCTTAGGCACCAGGAATAGCATGAGGCTGTGATCCCTAGGGTTGATGTCAGCAGTGGGGAGTCAGACGCTCTCCTCATCGCCCCTCCCCCCCGGTTCATGACCAGTTTCCGCCGAGTCTCCCGCCATGAACTGTTTCCTCACTTCCGTCTCAGACGCTACTAGCTACACTAGGAGACGAGGGGACCAGGTGGCAGCATAGGCAGCTGTGTGACCAGGGCATCTGTGTTCACTGATTTCTACCACTAGGGGACCCGGTCACAGCATAGGCGGCCGTGTGACCGGTGCATCTGTGTTCACTGAGCGCTACCTCGAGGAGACCCGGTCGCAGCATAGGCGGCTGTGTGACCGGTGTGTCTGTGTTCGCTGAGCACTACCACGAGGGGACCTGGTCGCAGCATAGGCGGCTGTGTGACCGGTGCATTGGTGTTCACTGAGCGCTACCCCGAGGAGACCCGGTCGCAGCAAAGGCAGCTGTGTGACCAGAGCGTCTGTATTCACTAAGTGCTATCACGAGGGGATCCGGTCACAGCATAGGTGTCACAACTGAGGGTTTTAGCTGACAGGAGGAAGCCTCAGTTGTAGGGGCTGAGAGGAACTTAAACCGGGGAGGTTTAATCAGACCTCTGGACATGTAAGTGTTAAAAGGAAACCCGAAGGTGTGACCATGACAAACAGGTAAAAGTAAATTAAAAGTTTATTGACAAACTCCGTGTAACAACAGACAGCAAATGATGACAGTGGCAATAAATAATATTCCTGGAACACTTTGACCATGGAAGGTGTAACAGAGCACTGGTAGGTTAAGAACAGCTGTTAAAGTCCTTGATGGAAAAACCTTACCAGGCCTGGCTGTAGTAGTGCAGATAACCAAGGAACATGCCAGTAGATGGAATAGATGAAGTTGGTAACTTGAATCAGCTGTTGTGTTTGCTGGATAGAACCAGCCAGGTGGTAAGACACGGAGTGGATGCTGAGTGGGATCAGCCAGGTGATAAAGTCACTGAGTGAATGCTGGATGGAACCAGCCAGGTAATGATACACGGAGTGGAAACTGTAAGATGCTAGGGAGCGTGGAAACAGAGGAGTTAAAGGAAGGTTACCGGTGGTAGTGGATACTGCTGATAAGTAGGAATCCGCTGGAACAACACCGGCACTTTAAGGATACTGGAAACTGCTAGAAGCAGATGGGTTAATAGCTGGAAGCTGGAAGCTGGATCAGCCACGGAGGACTGCAGAGTCAGGCTGCACCGCAGGATGGTAGGCAGGTGCGGGTCTCTTAGTGGATGCTGGAGACAGGAGCTGGAACCTGGAAAAACAACCACAGGAGAGAGACTGGAACAAGGTATGACAAACAAAGCACTGACGATTTCCTGGCCCAGGCACAGGATACTTATACCTGCAGCAATGCAGGCATTGGCTGGGCAATTATGCAGATTTCCAGAGGCAGTGGATTGGTGGAACTGAGACATGTGATTGGATCCAACATGGCTGCGCCCATGTTAGAACTTGGAGGGAAAGCTGGTTTGGAAACCATGTGGAAACATAACAGTAATGGCGGCGCCGGCCGCAGAGGACAGGAGACGCCATGCAGGATTCAAACATGGCGCCGCTGTGACAGCGTCTCAGTGTGACAGTAGGGATATGCAGAATGTGGACACAGATGAGATCCGGCCTTGGAACGCTGAGCCAGCCTCAGGAGACATCTGAAAGGCAAGTAATGGCGTCCAGATACCCGGATCGTGACAATAGGCGGCTGTGTAACCGGAGCGTCTATGATCACTGGGTCAGGAAGCTGCACTGTACACTACTAGCATCTGGATCCACTCAGCGTTCGTTAACGTATGATCGATCTTGGAAGCGGGGTGAGTCTCCCTGTATCCCACTCTACTGAGTACGGGTAATACAGCACTAAGTCTCTGTCTACCTTTTGAGTACGAATAGTTAGATAAAATGTATATTGCATATGAGTCTGTACCATTACTGTTGTTTCTTTCGCATTGTGTCTGAATACGTTAGATCTGTTTTAAACATGATTCAGTAAATGTGTGCTCCTACATAAATAATATGTTATTTGTAGTTGATCATATACTCATATTGCTTATTATACTAATGTGACTGTCTGCTAGTATTTAGGCTGACTTTACTATATGTCTGTTTAGTCTGTCTTGCAGATCCTCAGTGCTGATGCATGGAGGGTCGGATGAATATCATTTAAAGATTACAGTCACAAAAGTGTGTAGTATACTGTGGAAATGCTGATTATTTATCACGTATAAGAGCGGCAAAGGTGAGGACACTCATATTAAGTTTGTTTTACAAAAGCTGTGATCTGGTTCAGGATGGTTCATGTGCATAGTGTTTATCTTCAGCAGAAATACAAGGCAGATTCAGGTACAAATGTATCCTCCTTGGGCTATCTTTGCACACATTTTATCCAATAAGCTGAATGGATAATCTCTTCAGAATCCTGTACCAGGTAGAGCCTTTACATGCAGATCCACCTATGGTGCATCACTCCCAGCAGCAGCTTCTCAAAGCAATGGTAAGTAAAATCTTCACATTCACAGGCTACACAATGGGGGTAATTCTGAGTTGATCGCAGCAGCAAGTTTGTTAGCATTTGGGCAAAACCATGTGCACTGCAGGGGGACAGATATAACATGTGCAGAGAGAGTTGGATTTGGGTGGGGTGTATTCAAACTGAAATCTAAATTGCAGTGTAAAAATAAAGCAGCCAGTATTAACCCTGCACAGAAACAAAATAACCCACCCAAATCTAACTCTCTCTGCAAATGTTATATCTGCCCCACCTGCAGTGCACATGGTTTTGCCCAATTGCTAACAAACTTGCTGCTGCGATCAACTCAGAATTACCCCTATTGTTGAATTCATCGGAAGATGAAAGGCAAATTTATTCTACTTCATTATACAATGAAGAGGTAGATCTCAGCTGCAATATAGCTGAGCTAAATAAAGCATTGAGGGAGCCTGGTTTAAAACCTAGGCACCTGTATTTGAACATCCTAAAAACCTGAGTTTCCTGAGTCAGATCAGCTGACAGAAATCAGGGAAGAGGTTGGGGCTATGACCAAATAAAATTTAGAATCCTAAGAAATTGAATTCTAATTACCTTCTTCTAGTTGGGGATGTTTAAAAAAAAAGTGGCTCCTAAAGTAGTTATGCAAGTGATATACTTTAACTTTGCTTTCCCTGTCTAGGGCAGTCATAGGGCCAAGCCTTGGTTTTGGCTTAAATGGCATAGACAGTGGTTGTCTGGGCTAATGCAATTGAAGGAGAATCTTTTCAATAACGGCAAAGTTCTCATATGGGCCCTCATTCCGAGTTGTTCGCTCGCTAGCTGCTTTTAGTAGCATTGCACACGCTAGGCCGCCGCCCTCTGGGAGTGAATCTTAGCGTAGCAGAATAGCGAACGAAAGAGTAGCAGAATTGCGAATAAATAATTCTTAGCAGTTTCTGAGTAGCTCGAGACTTACTCTTACACTGCGATCAGCTCAGCCCGTTTCGTTCCTGGTTTGACGTCACAAACACGCCCTGCGTTTGGCCAGCCACTCCCCCGTTTCTCCAGACACTCCCACGTTTTATCCTGGCACGCTTGCGTTTTTCCGCACACTCCCAGAAAATGGTCAGTTTCCGCCCAGAAACACCCACTTCCGTCAATCACACTCCGATCTCTTCAACAATTAAAATTCTTCATTCGGTCGTGAGTAAATCTACTAAGTTTTGTGCTAATATACTTAGCGCATGCGCGCTGCGTACCATGAGCATGCGCATTTTTGCCTTAATCGCTCCGTTGCGAAAATCGTCAACGAGCGAACAACTCGGAATGACCCCCATAGTGCAATGATCCTGGAGAAGCACCAATAGATTTGGGCATTGTTTCCTTCAGGGCATTAGCCCCAATCATATCTGCACGCAGAGCAGTTTTGGCTAGAAGGTGAAAGTTGATTCAGAATTTAGGAAAGGTTCAGAATCATTGTCTGGAAAGTTTTTCTTTGGTAAAGAATTAACAGATATTCTGAAATCAGGAGCAGACTCCAAAAAGGTCAACTTTCTACCACATCCAGTTTTAAACTTAAAGTTCTGCTTTTCGGCCCCTGGGTTTTATTCCTAGAAGGACTAATAAGACATGGGGCTGCCAAAAGTCCGATGGGATCTACAGCTACACCACGCTGGATAGGCCCAATCTCATCTGAGTTTGGAAGATAAGCAGTGTTGAGCCTGGTTGATACTCGGATGCGAGACCACCTGGACAGGTGCTGTAAAAAGATACCTCTGCCTGGAGACCCCAGGCTGGGGGGCGGGGGGGCGATTTCTTCAGGCATGCAGTTCTGACACAGTACTAGGTATGTTTTTGCCTTGACAGCCATCTCGGGTAGAGACGAAGGACAAGGCTTGCAAGAAGCAGTTCAGAAATTGCTTCAGCAGGAATAGTCATTCCAATTCCTCTTGCAAACGAAGACAAAGTTTTTACCCCAACCTGGTAAATTCAGAAGCCAAACGGGTCATTTCGGCCTATGCTCAATCTCAAAATGCTGTACAAATACATTTGAAACCTCGGTTGCACCTGCAATCATTATGTTCCTTATGCTTGGCATAGAGCCAGGGGATTAAGGCTACCCCTGGATCTACAGGATGCTTACCTTCAGGTGCTATATCACTGTCAATCAGTGTTATTAAAGGGCTTGCTATCTTCCAACAGCATTTTTTAGTTATAGGACTTACCTTTTCGGATAGCCTGACTATTTAACAAACATATGAAGGTGAACACATCTTATTTCCGCTAGCAGTGGTTAAGAATTTTCTCAGACCTAGACGATCTTTAATCCTGGCACGCAGGGATTACCCTTACATCCTCTGCAACAGACAATAACCTCTATGCAGAGGCACAAGTGAATCAATAATGAACCATTAAGTGTTTCCAGTTACGTCACATCGGATGATTCACTTGGGGGCTGTACTGGATCAGGTCTGCAAGAAGTAATTTTTGGGTTCACTACGATATGCCGGCGGTCGGGGTCCCAGCGCCCAGCATACTGGCGCCGGGAGCCCGACAGCCGGCTTACCGACAGTGTGGCGAGCGCAAATGAGCCCCTTGCGGGCTCGCTGCGCTCGCCACGCTACGGGCACGGTGGCGCGCTACGCGCGCCACACTGTTTTATTCTCCCTCCAGGGGGGTCGTGGACCCCCACGAGGGAGAATAAGTGTCGGTATGCCGGCTGTCGGGATCCCGGCGCCGGTATACTGTGCGCCGGGATCCCGTCAGTCGGCATACTGAAGACCACCTGTAATTTTTACCTTGCAACAAAATATCCAGGGTGTAGTCTAGGATTCAAGTTTTTGTTACACAGTCAAACGGATCCATTCACGCAACAAAGCGGGTGATGGGTTTGATGGTATCTACATCAACAGAGTGAAGTATGCACAATTCCACTCGACGTCTCTGCAGCGTCTGAATTTTACCAAATAGAATCTACAGTCACACCACACTCAATGTGCCCAATCTCATTAGATCGTGGAAGATGGGTAGTGTTGTCCGGGTTGGTACTTGGAGGAACCACCTGGGAATACAAGGTGCTGTAGGTAATTATGGAAGGCTTCACATAATGAAAACGGAATGGTACTTATGATAAAAGTAAGAAGGTCGTCAGCCTGGTGGAAACAAGCATCCCAACTGGACAAAGGGAAATCTTTTTGGATATCAGATTGGAAAAATTCTGACACTGAGGAACAGTGTCAGGAAGGTTGTGTTCCCAAAGAAGTAGGTTGTATGCCAATTAAAGGTGGAACCTTGTGCCACATATAGGACACCGGTGTAGGCACAGGAAAGTCTTCAAGGAAAACCAGTCCAGTGCCGTGCAGACTATGCGCATACCTCAAAATCAGGAAGGAACTCACAGCTGAAAAGCGATGAAAAAGGTAAAACACATACTAAGATGGGCAGAACTTCATCGTTCAACCGGGTCCGCTATTTTTATTCCGGGAATCCTAAATGAGGAAGCAGACTTTCTCAAGTTGACACACCATTCAGGAAAATTAATGGGCTCTACACCCAGAGGGTTCCAGATTTCGGCGAACTAGAGGTGTTTGCCAGAGATATATCTCATGGAGTTTTTGTCGGAACAACAAAGTGCTCACATAGGGGTCAAAAACAATGGATCCCAGAGTGATCTTTGTGGATGTCTTATCAGTGAGATGAGACTTTCTTCTGGTTTTTATGTTTCTCCAATCACCTTACTACCAGGGTGGTGAGAAAGCTAAACAGGAAAACCAGCAGAGAATGGCAATGGATACTCCATTTCTGATCTCCCAAGGTCCAGAACTACTGACGCAGGGTCCTGGTTATCACAGACATCTTGATCTACGGTCCTTGATGGCATGGTCTTGATACATTTATCCTGAAGGTAACAGGATATTTGCAGCAGGTGATTTAAACAAGAGGTCAGAACAAGGAACTCTTCCTTAGCTCGCTTTTATCACCAAATATGGCAAGCCTATGTTCAGGCTTGCAGTGAGGTTGGATCTTAGATCTTTCACAGTTCTGGAGTCTTAGCATACTTTCGGGCATGAATGGATAAAGCTTTGAAGGTGGCTTCCTTGGAAAAGCAATGGCCGGCATTGACTGTAGGGTTCCAAAACTAAATAGCCAACTTACAGGAATAGCGTACTTTTTTCCAGGTTATGCGGCGCATTCAGCCTCTGGTTGTTCCTTCTATAGTTCTGTGGCACTGGTATTAGTCCTTAAAGCCCTTCAAGTTGCCCAAGTTGAACCACTGGTTAAAATGGATCATAAATGTGTTTTCTACTGACTAAGGTGTCAGCTAGAGGAATATCAGACTTAGGGGCATGGTCATGTTCTGACCTTTTAGCCACATAAACCATTTCTCAGAACTAGGTTTGGGTATATTTCCAAGGTGATGACTAAGTTCCACCTTAACAAGGAAAATGTTGTCCCTGTTTTTCAGGTTCCGGGCCTCGCTGCAGGAGATGCATCACTAGACGTGATCCGTGCATAAGGAATCTACATGTAATATACCAGTGCCATCAGGAAAGATATTCCCTCTTCATTCGCTATGGATTTCACAAGAAGAGGATGGCAGGCAGGTAAGCAGATGCTGGCAAGATAGCTTCAGAGGACGATTTCAGAAGCATATTCTCTAAGCTGATCTCCCTATTCTGGCTAATGTCTCTGTTCATTCTACCCGTAAAGTAGGTCCTTTTTGGGCAGCACAATGTGGTGCCTAAACAGAACAGGGTTGTAAGGCAGCCATATAGTCTGCCGTTTACACATTCAATAGACATTATGCCTTGGATACCTTTGCCTCTCACAATGCTGAACTCGGGCGAAGGATTCTCCTATGCATCAGGAGCGTCCCCACCACTAAACTGCTTTGGGAAATCCCATTGTTATCCTGTGGATAACCTGTGGACCCTGCTGGAGAAAATAAGAATTTACTCACTGGTAATTCTATTTCTCGTAGTCCATAGTGGATGCTGGGAACTCCGTAAGGACCATGGGGAATAGATGGGCTCCGCAGGAGACTGGGCACTCTAAAAGAAAGATTAGGTACTATCTGGTGTGCACTGGCTCCTCCCTCTATGCCCCTCCTCCAGACCTCAGTTAAGGAAACTGTGCCCGGAAGAGCTGACACAACAAGGAAAGGATTTGGAATCCAGGGTAAGACTCATACCAGCCACACCAATCACACCGTACAACTTGTGATAACCATACCCAGTTAACAGTATGAACAACAACTGAGCCTCAGTAACAGATGGCTCATAACAATAACCCTTTAGTTAAGCAATAACTATATACATGTATTGCAGAGAGTCTGCACTTGGGACGGGCGCCCAGCATCCACTACGGACTACGAGAAATAGAATTACCGGTGAGTAAATTCTTATTTTCTCTGACGTCCTAGTGGATGCTGGGAACTCCGTAAGGACCATGGGGATTATACCAAAGCTCCCAAACGGGCGGGAGAGTGCGGATGACTGCAGCACCGAATGAGCAAACTCAAGGTCCTCCTCAGCCAGGGTATCAAACTTGTAGAACTTAGCAAACTTGTTTGACCCCGACCAAGTAGCAGCTCGGCAAAGCTGTAAAGCCGAGACCCCTCGGGCAGCCGCCCAAGAAGAGCCCACCTTCCTTGTGGAATGGGCTTTCACCATTTTGTATGCGGCAATCCAGCCGCAGAGTGAACCAGCTGAATCGTGCTATAGATCCAGCGAACAATAGTCTGCTTCGAAGCAGGAGCGCCAACCTTGTTGGCTGCATACAGAATAAACAGCGAGTCAGACTTTCTGACTCCCGCCTTTCAGGAAACATAAATTTTCAAAGCCCGGACTACGTCCAGCAACTTGGAATCCTCCAAGTCCCTAGTAGCCGCAGGCACCACAATAGGCTGGTTCAAATGAAACGATGATACCACCCTAGGAAGAAATTGGGGACGAGTCCTCAATTCTGCCCTGTCCATATGGAAGATCAGATAAGGGTTTTTACATGACAAAACCGCCAATACTGACACACGCCTAGCCGAAGCTAAGGCCAATAGCATGACCACTTTCCACGTGAGATATTTTAGCTCCATGGTCTTAAGTGGCTCAAACCAGTGGGATTTCAGGAAATCCAACACAACGTTAAGATCCCAAGGTGCCACCGGTGGCACAAAAGGAGGCTGAATATGCAGCACCCCCGGAACAACGTCTGAACTTCAGGCAGTGAAGCCAGTTCATTTTTAGAGAAAATGTATAGGGCCGAAATCTTGACCTTTATGGATCCTAATTTTAGGCCCATAGTCACTCCTGACTGTAGGAAGTGCAGGAATCGACCCCGCTGGAATTCCTCTGTAGGGCCTTCCCGGCCACACACCAAGCAACCTATTTTCGCCATATACAGTGAAAAAGTCTTGCTGTCACGTCTTTCCTAGCCTTTATCAGCGTAGGAATAACTGCATCCGGAATGCCCTTTTCCGCTAGGATCCGGCGTTCAACCGCCATGCCGTCAAATGCAGCCGCGGTAAATTTTGGAACAGACAGGGCCCCTGTTGCAACATGTCCTGTCTGAGAGGCAGAAGCCCTGAGTCCTCTGAGAGCATTTCCTGCAGCTCCGGGTACCGAGTCCTTCTTGGCCAATTCGGAGCAAAGAATATTGTTTTCACTCCTCCTTTTATTACAATTCTCAGCCCTTGGGTATGAGAGGAAGAGGAGGGAATACAGAGACCGACTGGAACACCCACGGTGTTACTAGTGCGACCACAGCTATCACCTGAGGGTCCCTTGACCCGGCGTAAAACCTTTTTTAGCTTTTTATTGAGGAGGGACGCCATCTAGTCCACCTTAGGCAGTTCCCATCAATTTGCAAACTGCGTGAAGACTTCCCACTTTCCCGGGTGGAGGTCGTGCCTGCTGAGGAAGTCTGCTTCCCAGATGCCCACTCCCGGAACGAACACTGCTGACAGTGCGCTTACTTGATTCTCCGCCCAGCGAAGAATTCTGGTGGCTTCTACCCTCGCCACCCTGCTCCTTGTGCCGCCTTGGCGGTTTACATGAACCCCTGCGGTCTGACTGGATCAGAACCGGTTGGTCGCGAAGCAGGATCTCCGCTTGACTTAGGGCGTTGTATATGGCCCTTAGTTCCAGGATATTGATGTGAAGGCAAGTCAGTTGACTTGACTACAGACCTTGGAAATTTCTTCCCTGTGTAACTGCTCCCCACCCTCGGAGGCTTGCATCCGTGGTCACCAGGATCCAGTCCTGAATGCCGAATCTGCGGCCCTCGAGAAGGTGAGCACTCTGCAGTCAACACAGGAGAGACACCCTGGCCCTGAGGGATAGGGTGATTAATCGATGCCTCTGAAGAGGTGATCCGGACCACTTGTCCAGTAAGTCCCATTAGAAGGTCCTCGCATGGAACCTGCCTAAGGGGATGGCCTCGTATGATGCCACCATCCTTCCCAGGACTCGAGTGCAGTGATGCACTGACACCTGTTTTGGTTTTAATAGATTCCTGACCAGTGTCATGAGCTCCTGAGCTCTCTCTATCGGGAGATAACCCTTTTCTGGTCTGTGTCTAGGATCATGCCTAGGAGAGGCAGATGAGCTGTAGGAAACAACTGCGACTTTGGAATATATAGAATCCAGCCGTGTTGCCGTTACACTTCCAGAGAAAGTGATACGCTGTTCAGCAACTGCTCTCTTGATCTCGCTTTTATGAGGAGATTGTCCAAGTACGTGATAATAGTGACACCTTGCTTCTGCAGGAGCACAATCATATCCGCCATTACCATGGTGAATATTCTCGGGGCCGTGGAGAGACCAAACGGCAACATCTGAAATTGGTAATGACAATCCCGTACCGCAATTCTGAGGTACGCCTAATGAGGTGGATAAATGGGGACCTGAAGGTATGCATCCCTTATGTCCCGATTCACAATAAAGTCTCCCCCTTTTTAGGCTTGCACTGACCGCTCTTAGCGATTCCATCTTGAACTTGAACCTTCTCAGGTATATGTTCAGGGATTTTTAATTCAATATGGGTCTGACCGAACCGTCTGGTTTCGGGATTACAACATGGTCTAATAATAACACCCTCTTGTTGAAGGAGGGGACCCTTGACCACCACCTGTTAAAGATACAATTTGTGAATTGCAGATAACACTGGCTCCCTCTCTTGGGGGGATGCCCGCAGGGCCGTCGGTAAGGGGGCATCTTCTCACAGTCCAGCTTGTATCCCTGAGACACAATATCTATGGCCCAGGGATCGACCAGGGAGTGAACCCACTTGTGGCTGAACTTACGAAGGCGTGTCCCCACCGGGCCTAGCTCCGCCTGTGGAGCCCCAGCGACATTGGTGGATTTTTGTAGGGGCCGGGGAGGACTTCTGTTCCTGGGAACTAGCTGCCCGGCTCTGACAAGAAAGGACGCCCCTCAGACTTTCTTGTTTCTTTATACGAAAGGCTGCATTTAATAATGTCGTGCTTTCTTAGGCTGTGCAGGAATATAAGGCAAACTAGCAGAATTACCAGCTATAGCTGTGGAGACCAGGCCCGAGAACCCTTCTCCACACAATCCTCAGCCTTCCATATGCCTCTTAAGTCGGCATCATCTGTCCAATGCATATTCTACAGGACACGTCAAGCAGAGATCGACATAGCTTTGACTCTAGGACCCAGTATACTCATGTCTCTTTGGGCATGCTTTATAACTATATATCTATCACTTAAGACAGCATCTTTAATATATTTATATTGCATACTAGGGTCTCATCTCTGCTGATAAAGTACCTGTCCACGCTGCCACAGCGCTATAAACCCATGCCGACACAATCGCCGGTCTGGGTAGTATACTAGAATGTGCACGCTATCTGCAGGATCCCTGAGAATAGCAAGTGCTACCGTCTGTGCAAACAGGACACCCCAGGGGAAGATTCTCAACATATCCTGGCCCTAGTGGGGAAAGGATACAGCCTGAGAATTCTCTTGTGGGAAGCTGCCGTCTCTTGTCTGGAGATTCCCGCTCTTTTTCCTCATGAGAGGAGGGAAATTTACCTCAGCATTCTTCCCCTTAAACATGTGTACTCTCGTGTCAGGGAAAGATGAGTCATCAGTGATATGCAAATCATCTATTATTTCAATAATCATATATTGAATACCTTATAGCCATCTTGGCTGTAACTTTGCATTATCATAGTCGACAGTGGAGTTAAACTCCATGTCGATACCAGTGTTTGTTATTATGGATAGTGAGCATTGAGAGACTCTGAAGGTATCTGTGACATAGGGACAGACATGGGTAGATTTCCTGTCTGTTCCCTAACCTTTTGTGCAATAAATTCACCTTAGCACTTATACATATCCAAACAGGTGTTGGCGTTGTCGACAGAGACACCCTCTCACACACATATCCGCTCTATCACCTCCTTAGAGGAGCCTTTTACCTCAGACATGTTGACACACGCGTACCGACACACCACACACACAGGGGATGCTCTATTTGAGGACAGTTCCCCCACAAGGCCCTTTGGAGAGACAGAGAGAGAGTATGCCAGCACACACCCCAGCGCTATATAACCCAGGGATTATCATTACACTACAACTCAGTGTTTACCCAGTAGCTGCTGTATATACAAATTTTTTGCGCCTAAATTTATGTGCCCCCCCCTCTCTTTTCACCCTTTGTGTACCAGGATACTGCCGGGGAGAGCCTGGGGAGCTTCCTTCCAGCGGAGCTGTGAAGAGAAAATGGCGCTGGTGTGCTGAGGAAGAAGGCCCGGCCCCCTCAGCGGCGGGCTTCTGTCCTGTTTCTGACTAAAAATGGCGGGGGTTTTACACATATACAGTTTTCCAGACTGTATTATGTGTATATATTGCCAAAAGGTATACTTATTGCTGCCCAGGGCGCCCCCCCCCAGCGCCCTGCACCCTACAGTGACCTGAGTGTGTTGTGTGCAGTGGGAGCAATGGCGCACAGCTGCAGTGCTGTGCGCTACCTTAATGAAGACCGGAGTCTTCTGCCGCCGATTTTATCTCCTTCTTCTGTCTTCTGGCTCTGCAAGGGGGACTGCGGCGCGGCTCCGGGAACGGACGATCGAGGTCAGGCCCTGTGTTCGAACCCTCTGGAGCTAATGGTGTCCAGTAGCCTAAGAAGCACAAGCTAGCTGCACGCAGGTAGGTTTGCTTCTCTCCCCTCAGTCCCTCGTAGCAGTGAGTCTGTTGCCAGCAGATCTCACTGAAAATAAAAAAACCTAACAAATACTTTCTTTCTAGCAAGCTCAGGAAAGCCCACTAGGTGCATCCAGCTCTGGTCGGGCACAGATTCTAACTGAGGTCTGGAGGTGGGGCATAGAGGGAGGAGCCAGTGCACACCAGATAGTACCTAATCTTTCTTTTAGAGTGCCCAGTCTCCTGCGGAGCCCGTCTATTCCCCATGGTCCTTACGGAGTTCCCAGCATCCACTAGGACGTCAGAGAAATATACGTTATGGTAAGAACTTACCATTGATAACGGTATTTCTTCTAAGTCCACAGGTTCCACAGGGATCCCACCCTGACGCACCTGATTTGAGGATCCTTTTTACTCACTAACCTCTTTCTTCTTGTACGGAAGGGTGTGCATGTGGGTTCTTCTTGCCTGATTAGGGTTCTACATGATGCTCCTGCCTTCTGCTTTGGAATACAACTGATTTGCCTGAGCCAGGGGGCGGGGATATATGGACGGACCCGTTGCATGCTGGGAGGCCGGAAAGCTTTGACTGATTGGTGCAAATCAGCTGTAGCTCCATCCTATCCCATTGTTATCCTGTGGAACCCGTGGATTTAGGAGAAATAATGTTATCAATGGTAAGTTCTTACCATAACGTATATTTTATGCTCATATTACGTCCAAGGTCTCTGAAATTAATGAGCATGTTGTTTACTAGCTCAGCATAGTTTTGAGCTTTGTGGTTGCCCAGAAAGTTTCTGACAAGCAGGACGAAGGACGTCCTGCTCAGACTGAAGTTCACCCAGATGGCGATGTGCAGTGGCATGCGCAAAAAGTAAATCTGATAGAGAAAAATTGTTTTCGTATTTGGAATTAGCATGCCCAATATAACCAAAATCAATACCAACATTCCAGGCACCAAACAAAAAAGATTTTTTTGTGGGGCAGCATTATCAAAGATACCACCTTCCGCTGCTTTTATTCCCCAATTCAATATCATCACGCCACCACATAATTTCTATATGTTTCTGAAATGGTTTGAATATACTTAAATATGAAAGCACTTTCCTGAGAGTTCTTCACTGCCTTTCACACCTCAACACATTTCTTGGAATACAGTCACTGGGACCCTGAGAAGGCATACTGACTAAAAAAGCTGGTTCTAGTAATAAAGATTCTTCGCTCTCTCCCCTTGAATGCGTCTACAGGTTTTGTTCTTACTTGTGTATCATGACCTGCGGACACATGCATTCATGCTGTTTGTGTCCTGTGCTCATTCCGTGTTGTATAAGCTGTGGCCACAAATAATTCTTCAATGTGTCTGTGCTGCTACTTGATGTAACCAACAGACTGTCACCTGCACCACCAATTTCTCCAACAGAAGGAGCTACCAGTCAGCTATCACTCATGGCTGTCTCTGTCCCTTCTTCTTCACCACCACATCCTGCCGGCATGCTGCCTTTACTTCCAACGGGTAAATTAGGCACCTCTATGTCACCTATAGTTGGAGTCATCTTTGCCTTTGATGAGAAAGATAGCAGCAACAACGTACAACATTGATTCCACTTTTTTCTTCTAACTTGCCAAAGTGTCTGGGGCCTATTTACTGAGTACATAAGAAGATATAGATAAAATGTACACAAAATATAAATTAAAAGATGGTACTTACAGTAGATCAAATTTTTACCAAAATTATGTGGTTTTTTTTTTTTTTTTCATTTTTAACATACATTGATTTTACCATGACGTATTATTTTTGGATTACACATTGTATTATAAAAAAAAGCTGCCAGTACTTTGTTTACTGTTTGTTTTGGAAATGTTTACTCTTTTTAATTGACTTGATTTTTACATTTTCTGCCATTTCTTACCTAGGTGCCTACTTAGTGCCAGAGGCTTCAGTATGCAAATAATAGATGATGTCTTTAACATAATCTTGCCAAATTCACACAGCCATATAGACAAATTCCTAATCAATGTTTTAAAGAGACAAAGGTAATACATTGTATGTGTGGCTGAAAGACCCATTTTAAATTCTTACCAGTTCTAGATTTCTGAAAGTCCATTTATACAATACATCATTCTTTATATTTTTATCTTCTATTTTAGTATCTTATCACGCACATATTATAAAGAATTTAGCCATGAGCTCAGTTAGGGCTAAACTATTTCATTTGCTTATGACATGCAGATGGGGTGATGGGTCATAGAGCTGTAGAGTAGTCTTAGGCGGCCAAAAACATATAATGCACTTTTCACTCACTAAATAGTCCCTGAAAACTGCATAAAATTAGGAATTTAATACCTGCCGGTAATTCCTTTTCTTGTAGTACGTAGTGGATACTGGGGATCTGTACTGTAGTACCATGGGGTATATAGATCGGGTCCACTGGAGCCTGGCACTTTAAAACCTTTAGTGTGTGTATGTGTGTGCTGGCTCCTCCCCTCTATGCCCCTCCTACCAGACTCAGTCTAGGAAAACTGTGCCCGAGGTGATGGACATACCACGAGAGAAGGAATAAATACAACATCGGTGAGGCAACAAGCCAACACACAACCATAACCAAAAGGAAGGCGCTAACCAGAACAGAGGATAGCAACACCAATCCAACCAGGATAGCACAGCTATCCCAACAACATGAAGGGTCTGCAACAGTGGGCCAACCAAATACTTACTCAGGTAAGCAGGAATCAAAGCACTGAGGCGGGCACCCAGTATCCACTACGGATTACGAGAAAAGGAATTACCAATAGGTATTAAATTCCTATTTTCTCTTACGTCCTAGTGGATACTGAAGATCTGTATTGTAGTACCATGGGGAAGCCCCAAAGCTCCCAAACAGGTGGGAGAGTGCTGAGACCCCTGTAACACCGCCTGACCAAACTGAAGGTCATCCCTGGCCAAGGTGTCGAATCGATAGAATGTCACAAAATTGGTGGTAATTCTGAGTTGATCGCAGCAGCAAGTTTGTTAGCAATTGGGCAAAACCATGTGCACTGCAGGGGGGGGGGGGCAGATATAACATTTGCAGAGAGAGTTAGATTTGGGTGGGTTTTATTATTTCTGTGCAGGGTAAATACTGGCTGCTTTATTTTTACACTGCAATTTAGATTTCAGTTTGAATACAACCCACACGAATCTAACTCTCTCTGCACATCTTATATCTGCCCCTCCTGCAGTGCACATGGTTTTGCCCAACTGCTAACAAATTTCTTGCTGCGATCAACTTAGAATTAGGCCCATTGTTCTAAACAGACCAAGAAGCAGCTCGACACAATTGTAAGGCCGAAACACCCCTGACAGTCACCCAGGAAGAGCCCACAGACCTCGTTGAGTGGGCCTGAACAGACGTCGGCAAAGGCAGAGCCGCCGAAGTATAGGCCTGTTGAATGGTCAATCTGAGCCTACGGGCAATGGATTGCTTGGTAGCCGGATGACCAATCTTGGTGGCATCATAAAGGACAAAGAGCGAATCAGATTTCCGATGACGAGCCATCCTCTTGACATAAATCTTCAGAGCCCTCACTACATCCAAAGACTCTGGCCCAATGGAAGCCGACACTGGAACCACAATGGGTTTATTGACATGAAAAGCTGATACCACTTTTGGCAAAAAGTGAGAACGGGTCCTGAGTACCGCCCTCTCTTCATGAAAACCAAATAAGGGCTCTTACAGGATAAGGCCTCCAATTCAGAGACACGTCTTGTAGACCCCAATGCTGATAGCATCACCGTTTTCCAGGTGAGAAATTTTAACTCCACCCTATGTAAGGGTTCAAACCAGTCCGATTGAAGAAAGGACAGAACCACACTGAGATCCCACGGAGCCATGGGAGGTTTAAAGGGTGGTTGCGTATGAAGAACTCTTTTTAGGAAAGTTTGTACTTCCGGCAACATGGCAAGTTGTTTCTGGAAGAAAAGAGAGAGTGCCGAAATCTGGACTTTGATGGAGCCTAAGCGTAGGCCTATATCCACTCCCGCTTGCAGAAAAAGTAGAAAACTACTAATTCTGGTTGCCAACCAGGACTACCTGAAAAACAATAAACTAAAACAAAAATTAAAGGAAACTATCTGGAGTTCCAGAGAAATGCACCCGGCTCCTTGGGCACATTTTTCTAAAATGAGTCTGGTAAGAGGGGCATAGAGGGGAGGAACCAGCACACACATACACACACTAAAGGTTTTAAAGTGCCAGGCTCCAGTGGATCCAATCTATACCACAGGGTACTACAGTACAGATCCCCAGTATCCACTAGAACGTAAGAGAAAATAGGATAAATGGTCTATTAAGAGCTAGGCTATAACATTTGGGCTATAGACTCCAGTCACTATGCCCCAAAGGCTTAAATAAAGATTTCGAACTAAAATGGTTCTTACAATAATTAGTGGTTTATATTCTCTGCCACAACGTTAAGATAACGCGCCACGGAATCTGTTATAACACATACATTTCTGCTCTCTCCTTTTCTGTTTTCGGGGTCCAATGACTATTCAATCAACCGAATACGAACACCTATCAAGCACATTATATGGAACAAATGGACTTATATATGACTGATTCTTTGAACATCGGACCCAATTATCTTTAAATTATACCCCATTGATCGGGCATTACCATGAACTTTTAATAAGAGTACTCAGTGACTTCTCTCACATTTGATTAAGGATTTATTGTTTCAGCCACCTTATTGTTATTACTGCTCCCATCCCGTTTAATCGATCATTTAATTCTTTATCTGCGGCTCACATTCTCTAAACTTTCATGCAATATTTTATTTCACAGTCAGTCATACTCTGTTCTGTTACTGTCATTTGCGGTTCACTGCCCTCCATTTTATCACCACTTGTCCACCACTTCCGGCCTATGACACGCATGTGATTGCGTCACTTCAGGTATAAAAACCTGAATATTTTATTATATTTTATTATAGTCTCCCTAATTGGATATTGTTTTGTCCAGCTGTACGCTCTCTAAACACCTTCTCCATATGAGTTTATTTACTCCTCTCTGTTCCAAATTTTCAACCACCATCGTCTGAGAACCTCCGCTACGTCACTTCCGGTCAGTGACACGCATAACATAACGTCACTTCCGGTCACGGCACCCGCAACCTTGTCAGGCCTTGCATTTCCCAATACATTCACTCTAACATTTCACTCTGGATGTTAAAACGTGCCTAGTACGGCTTCAGCACCCGTGTGTATTTAAAATTTAGTTTACCATTATGTTTCTGATTCCGGCCGTTCGTCCCGGCGCGTCACTTCCGGCTACGACTTCCGGCGCTACTCACTTCCGGTTGTTTAACCGGCCACTATAAGTTTAAATACTTTATCTTCACCCACCGTTATGATACATATCCCCACAAATATTGTCATTACATTAACAATAGGTAATCTCTAGAGTTTATAAACCATTTTTGAGACTCTATACCAGTACTTCCGGTCTCAGTGACCCATGACCTGGAACCAATTCTCCACCATCTTTAAAAGTCGATTCTGAAGAGGAAAGGAACCATCAAGCCCTGAGGAAGAGATTATACATCTCGAAACGCGTTGGTTACCTGACCAAAGAAGGAACTCTGACTGCTCATTCATCTGACATCGACCCGTGGTAAACTTGGGAGCCAGAGTAGGGTGAAGTCTGGACCACCCTGCTTATCATAAACACCTGCGGCTCCTCAGCTACCTTACCGGTACGTTTCAGCTTTGTTTGAACAAAATTTACACAAGTACTGTCATCTATCCGGGGATATCGACCCACTATTAAGCTTAGGAGCCAGAGCAGGGTGAAGTTTGGACCACCCTGCCCTATTTAACACCTGCGGCTCCTAGCTTACCTCACTGGTATGCTTTTAGTTGTTTTAAGAAAGTTTGTATTAAAGTATGTGTTAATTTTATTGTTACACTACACGGCATCAGTTTTCTCAATCACACCTACACAGCTACCTGCATTATAAAGTGCCCATTGTTTTGGCCCTGTCATAAGTCCACCGTAAGGAGAGGCGCCCAAGGTACACCACCATCCCTTGCCATTTATAACATTTGGGCTTGTGCCCACACAGACATGCAGATTAGATTATGCGTAACCGGTTCCTACCAAACCATGATCAGATTGTGTAACCGATTACTGCTCATTCATGAATACTAGTTTTGGTTCCCTTCCTCCTTCTTTTGTCCTATAAGAAAACACATAAAAACAGGTTACAGTAATCTGGGCTCCCCCTGCCATAGACAAGTGCCTAGTTTGCCTAATGGATAATCCAACTCTGGCACTGGTTACAAGGAATATGATCTACATGGCTGTATGGGAACTGGTTTCACATAATTTTTACATGGAATATGATCTGCTCGGTTGTGTGAGAGCTGGTTTGACAGGATCTGATCTGCATGGCTGTGTGAAAACTGGTTATACTGGATCTGATCTACAAGTTGTGTGGGAACTGGTTACACATATAACTGGATATGATCTACATACTGTGTGGGAACTTGTTACACATATAACCCAATGAGCTCACATGTGTAATAGGGCCTGGTTTCAGAAGATGACTGGGGAAAAGGAGCCATTGCAGCAGGGGGCAGACAAACAGCATGCCCGAGATGTAAGGAGAAAGGAGAATGCCAAAAGAGTCCAACAATCTAAAGATTATTTGTGCCAAGAACAGAAGAGAAGGAGTTAAAGGGTAGGAAAATACACCTGGAGTAGGTAGACACATCACTTACTGGGACTGGATCTACACCCTGTAGAGCTACAGATACTTGAGGGTATATTAACTAAGGTGTGAGTTTTTTTTAGAAGTAGAGATGTTGCCCATAGCATCCAATGAGATTCTAGCTATTATCTTCTATAAGGAGCTAGATAAATGTGAAGTGGAATCTGTTTGGTTGCTATGGGTAACATCTCCACTTCTAAAAACCTTACACCTTAGAAAATATACTCCTCGGATTGTAGCGCAGTCACAGCAATTGAGCCTGCCAGCAGATAAACAGTTTGAGATGGATGTACAGTGATAGCAAGTAAGGGAGGGAGGTGCCAGATTAGGTACCACAGTGACCAATCCCAGAGCAAAGTCTGCAATTGCCATAGAGTAACTGTCCATGTGTTCAATATAATGCTAGATAAACAATGGGAGTGCAGGTCCAGCATGGAAGAACAGAGGGAGTCAAAATCTTACCCAGAAGTCCAAGGAAAATCCATTGTTGTTACAGCTGTCTGCAGATTGTCCTTTTCCATTTTTTGAGGTTTGTAATACTGTTTATTTCAGTTATATTGCCATTCAGAGAGGAGTGTCACTGGAGAACCACCCATGTCTTCAATATGTTTTTACAGGGGTTGGATACGAGATTCCGACACCCCGGATTCCGGTGGTCAGAATACCGTCAGCGATATCCCGGCACATTTAGGTGTCAAAGTCAAAAATATTGCACATACACGCATGCTACGTACCCAGGCCTCGCGTATTAACGCATGGCAAGAGTATATACGGTAGCAAACGCATTCGCACAGAAAAGCCACAAAGACATATTCAATACTTTATTCACATAGTGCATAATTCACACATAGGGGGTCATTCAGAGTTGTTTGCTCGTTGCCGATTTTCGCTATACTGCGATTAGTCGCTTACTGCGCATGCGCAAGGTTCGCAGAGCGCATGCGCTTAGTTATTTTACACAAAAGTTAGATATTTTACTCACGGCATAACGAAGCTTTTTCATCGCTGTGCTGATCGTAGTGTGATTGACAGGAAGTGGGTGTTTCTGGGCGGAAACTGGCCGTTTTATGGGAGTGTGCGGAAAAACGCAGGCGTTCCAGTTGCAAAACGCAGGAGTGGCTGGAGAAACGGGGGAGTGGTTGGGCAAACGCTGGGTGTGTTTGTGACGTCAAACTAGGAACGAAAAGGACTGAGCTGGTCGCAATGGCTGAGTAAGTCTCGAGCTACTCAGAAACTGCTAAGAAATTTCTATTCGCAATTCTGCTAATCTTTCGTTCGCACTTCTGCTAAGCTAAGATACACTCCCAGAGGGCGGTGGCTTAGCGTGTGCAATGCTGCTAAAAGCAGCTAGCGAGCGAACAACTCGGAATCATCCCCATAGTTTCCACACACATTGGCCCTCATTCCGAGTCGTTCGCTCGGTATTTTTCATCGCATCGCAATGAAAATCCGCTTAGTACGCATGCGCAATATTCGCACTGCGACTGCGCCAAGTAATTTAACAATGAAGATAGTATTTTTACTCACGGCTTTTTCATCGCTCCGGCGATCGTAATGTGATTGACAGGAAATGGGTGTTACTGGGCGGAAACACGGCGTTTTATGGGCGTGTGGATGAAAACGCTACCGTTTCCGGAAAAAACGCAGGAGTGGCTGGAGAAACGGGGGAGTGTCTGAGCGAACGCTGGGTGTGTTTGTGACGTCAAACCAGGAACGACAAGCACTGAACTGATCGCACAGGCAGAGTAAGGTTGAAGTTACTCAAAAACTGCAAAGTAGTTTGTAATCGCAATATTGCGATTACATCGGTCGCAATTTTAAGAAGCTAAGATACACTCCCAGTAGGCGTAGGCTTAGCGTGTGTAACTCTGCTAAATTCGCCTTGCGACCGATCAACTCGGAATGAGGGCCCTTGTCAGCAACTTACATGCACTTAAAAGGTAAAACAACAGAGCTATTCAGGTTTACAGGATGTGAGGGGATGGAGCAAGGTTAGGACTTAGGTGGTCATTCCGAGTTGTTCGCTCGGTAATTTTCTTCGCATCGCAGCGATTTTCCGATAATTGCGCATGCGCAATGTTCGCACTGCGACTGCGCCAAGTAAATTTGCTATGCAGTTAGGAATTTTACTCACGGCATTACGAGGTTTTTTCTTCGTTCTGGTGATCGTAATGTGATTGACAGGAAGTGGGTGTTTCTGGGCGGAAACTGGGCGTTTTATGGGTGTGTGTGAAAAAACGCTGCTGTTTCTGGGAAAAAACGCGGGAGTGTCTGAAGAAACGGGGGAGTGTCTGGGCGAACGCTGGGAGTGTTTGTGACGTCAAACCAGGAACGAAACTGACTGAACTGATCGCAGTTGCCAAGTAAGTGTGGAGCTACTCAGAAACTGCTAAGAAGTGTCTATTCGCAATTCTGCTAATCTTTCGTTCGCAATTTTACCATGCTAAGATTCACTCCCAGTAGGCGGCGGCTTAGCGTGTGCAAAGCTGCTAAAAGCAGCTTGCGAGCGAACAACTCGGAATGAGGGCCTTAGTGTTTGGTATCCAGATGTGCAGTATTTTGTGATCTACATTCCGGTTGCTATTTGCAGTTGATCGCATGTTTCTGCATGTAGATATACGCAGAAATATAATATTCGCAAACTGTTATGATACTGTACTCAGGATATTCGGCGGGAACCCAGTGGCGAACACCTGCAAGTACACCTGGACCAAGCATCGCCCATTCATTTAAACCAATCTATGACCCCTCATGTACTCTAAATGACTTGCCCTCTGACCTATGAAAGAAGAGCTTACAGTTCCCATTGTACTGTATTTGGACACATTGTATAAAAGAGACGCCTCCTGACCAGGCTCAGTCTCTATTCTCTGAAGGTCATCTTGCCTAGACTGACTGAGCCCTGGATCCAGGAGCGCTCGCGAACAAACGTATGTATTATTGGTTGTAGCTCTTCTGTGTTTATTGTTGTACCGTTTATCTGTATCTTTTGAGTAAATACTGTTGATGCGTTGGACCACAACATTACATTTAACTACTGGTGTCGCATTCCATTCTTATTTGGGGATAAGGTGTATTCAGCCACACGCGTCGCTGCATTGTGCGTATAACGTGTCGGCGCGTATACGCAACGTGTATACATACTTTAGCAGTTATATGCATATGATTAGCGGCCGCAGCGGCTCGAACCTTAGTGGGATAAGGTATTGCTTTTCCTTGTAAGTTAAACGAACTTAACATAGGTAAGTAGGCTAACCCTCACCCTTACTCTATGCCTAACCCTTCTTACTCACAGCCAAACCCTAACTCTCCCTTCCCGCATCCTATTTCTAATCCTCCCCTACTACAGCCTAACCCTCCCCTATCGCAGCCTAACCATAACCCTCTCCCTAGTGTCTTGCCAGGGCCGGATTAAGCCTTCGGGGGACCTGGGGTACTTAAGATAGGGGGGGCCTCTTGTCAGGACCACCCCCCTGGTTATGTCTGTTGTGTGTGTGCCTCCTCTTCCCAGAACAGCAATTGCCTGTGCCCACATCCAGAGTCAGATTTAGAACATCTGGAGGCATGGACTGCTACTGCTGAACAGTAGCTGTGTAACCCTTTGTGCAGCGACTCAGTGTGACTGCAGTGTGCAGGCAGCAGGGGGGGCTGTATCAGAGGCGGAACAGCTCCAGCCAGGTAGGGGCCCTGAGATTACAGTGCCCTGTGTACTGACCCCCTGTGACCCCCACCCCCCTCCTTAATCCGGTTCTGTTCCTATCCCTAAACACCCCACCCCCACAAATTCCTTGCATGTTGCCTATCCAGCCCTGAGGTGGTGTGGAGGAAAGTTCTTAAAGTGGTTATTAAATGGCTGTGTCAAAGTGACCAGAACTTCCTGCTAAAAATAGCCATAGCTAGACATAAGATATATTTTTCCTGAAAAATGAGTAATTAACCTATATTCAGTAAGGATCACTTCAGTGACCCTTACTGCAGTTTTCACGATAGTCGGGAAACTGCACATGCGCAGGACCTGTTCTGCTATCGCTGTCTTGTTTGACAGGCAGAGGCGTTCGCAGGGAGGGATGAGGGCGTTGGTGTGTCATCCTCATTTTCTGGGAGTGGCGAGGCCAAGGACTGCGACGTGAGATGCAATTTCCTTGGCTCAGGCTTTACTCAGTCTGCCATCACAGATGAACATCGCAACCATCTTCATCCCAAATGCGATCGCATCGCAAATGCAGGAAGGAGCTTTTTACTTATCTGCTCCTTCACTTCTTTTTCCTATCCTCTTCTGTCTTCTATTATTTTGTCTCTTTCTTCTCTCTATATTGTATTTATGTCTATACTGCTGGGGCGGGGTTCAGTCCTCACTGCTGCTCCTCTTCTCGGACATGAGATATTGTCTCATTTGCCACACTGCCAGCCTGCACAGCATGCAGCAGGAGGAGAGAAGCCAGAGACAATTGGTCACACCCCTTGCAAATTTTCCATTGTGGAGGTCGAAGGCACTTTATTGGGGTCATTTCAGACTGCTTCTGGATCATGGGCTGGTGCAGCTTTGTGCCCTGTGTGACAGCCTTGGCAGCACCACCCTTGCTGCAGCCAGTGGCGGAACTACTGCATGGTGGGCCCAGGTGCAAAAATATGGTTTGGACCCCTTCTCCAACCCTAAATCAGAGCCTCTTTGGGTGTACTGCCAAAAAAGAGGTGTGGGTTCATCTCAATATACAGTATTAGACAGCATTATACCCCATTAACACATACATATAAAACCATATATGTGTGTGAGCGTCGACCATCAACTCTAACTTTTGGTATGTGTGAAAAGAAAAGTCCTCCCGGGTCCCCGTACCTGCATTACTAGGGTCTAACTGAGACCTGTGAAATTTCTGGGTTGATAGACCCAGGTATTTCCCAGGGTGTATGTGTGAAAGGGATATTAGTGAACGCCATATACTACAGACAGTACTATTAACCACCAAAAAATACAAGTAGCCAGGGCCAGTTCTTGGGCTTCTAGCGACCCGGGCGACCAATAGGGGCGTGGCTTCATACAGGGGGCGTGGACAGTTACTCCCCCTGTACAGTAGTAGCGCAGCTGAAATGATGTGCGGTGCACGATGACGTCATCGTGCACCGCTCAGTAAAGGTCCTCTCCACGAAGGGAAACTAGATGCTACGCGTCTAGTTCCCTTCACAACGGGTGCAGCAGCAGCGGGACAGAACGGGCAGCGGGGGGCACAGCAGCAGCGGATCTTGCCATGGTGCGGCGCCCTCCGGATGGCGCCGGCGCCCTCCGGATGGCGCCGGCGCCCTCCGGAAGGCGGCCCCCCGGGCAAAAGTCCTGCTTGCCCGTGGCAAGATCCGCTACTGCGAGTAGCATTAGTGACCGCTATACACTACACACAGCATTAGTGACTGCCATATACAACATGCAGCATTGCTGACCACCATAAAATACAGACAGCATTAGTGACTGCTATACACTACACACAGCATTAGCAGTGACGTGCAGAAGCAGATTTAGGGGTCAGGCCGCCCCTAGGTACAGCATTTTTGGCCACCCCCCTCTTACTGTCACCTTTTAGATTGCCCCTCCATAACCTTCTCATTACACCTTTCATAGCTCTCTCCTTCTCAGTTCCCTCAATATCTCACTGCCCTCCCCACTTCCACAGCACACAGTACTCTCCTCTTACCTTATTACACCCCACAGCTGACACTGCCCGCTCACACCTTCCTGGTACACCAGCTTACTACCCCATCACATGACAGTGCTCCCCCACACACGGACTACTCACACTACATACACACAGTCACACACACAGACTGTAACATACTGCACTACTGTATAAGGTGAGGGAGAGCCTCTCCAGTCATGCTCGAATATGCTCCAGAGTTTTGACTAGAAAAATTATATAAAAAATACAAATAAGATTATTTAAATATTATAAATTATAAATAACTTCTTTGAATTATTCTAATCATTTTTATAGTCAAAACTCTGGAGTATACTGGAGTATGCCTACCTTGTCCACACATCACCAAAACTCACCAAATTTCCATCAGTGTATACTGCTGCACCTGTGTATAATGCCCACATGAACCCTGGCGCGGAGACAGCTGATGTGAAAATCAGCTGTCTCCACAAATGTTTGCCAGGAAATTTGTCAGGGCTAGTACTAGTACGCCTGCGTGAACTAGGGTTCGCACAGGCACACAAAGACCCCGGCAGCTCTGGGCCAGCTGGGGAGGGAAAGATAAGAGGGAGATATCTGTGATACCTCCTGATGAATGGCCGCAAAACTTAATTTATACATATTTTCACCTACTTTTGTAAAAATGAATTGATGATAAATTTGCCCCAAACCCCCCATCCCATCCACCAAATGATGAGTGTAAGGAGAATGATCCACATCCTATTAGCCCTGCTGAATGGGGTGACCTGGGACAGAGTTACTGGGAAGCTGCGTGGCTGGGCAGACTGAGGAGGGCTAGGTTATTGTATATCACTAAAGAGATAACCAGGGTGTTATAGAACAGGCATAGCCTGAGTGTAGTCTGTACTTATATCACCCTATATCACCCTCTGACTACATGGAGCAGACTTTAGAGCAACATAGAAACATAGATGGTGCACCATTCCACATAGAAGCAGGATGGTGCCTTCTCCTTTTACCCCCAGATGTACAGGGCAGTGCAGCGCTGTCTGGCCCTGGATTCCCTCCTTGACTCACAACAAATCCCCCAATGTAACTAACTGAACTGGATTACTAGTTCATATTTCAAGAATAGGTGACCCATTGGCGTCTTTTACAGCCCCGCTGACTGCAGTGACTGGGCACATTCATTGTCTCTAGCAGGATGGCACCATATATGGAGAAGGCTTCATACAAGGTGTTACCCCTTCCAGCAGCAACAAGTGCTGCAATCGCTGCCCTGAGCAGTTAAAGGAAAACTGGCAGTCCTGGATTTTATCCTCATCCCCCATACAGTGATAGTAATAAGCTGCAGGACAGCGCCTCTCTCCCCCCTTTCATGAGCAGGAGGAGATTTTTTTTTTTTGTTGGGGGGGAAGGGGGGAGTTAAGATGGCACCAGAGAGAGGAGAAAGGCTCTGTGTAACACCTACCTCTCTTCTGCTGGCTGCTGTGTCTTTTCTCACACTACCCCCCCCCCCCCCCATGACACACATATACACACACACACTGCACATACACAGTCACGCACGCACATACTGCACACATACACGTTTCTCTCCACTCCTGATTACAGTACCTCACAAGCAGCAGAGTACGTAATTCTGTCCACCTCTGGCAGCCTGGAAATCTGCACTCAGCAGCTACACCACTTCCTCTGCCAGATATCCTGCTTAGTCAGTCCCATGTGTCTCCGCCCTCCCTGCTGAGATGCCACACTCCCTCTCCTCTCTGGGTTAAAAAAGGGCCAGCTGCTTTGATGCGGTGGATGGCGGGGTAAGTCTGCTGTGCTGCCCCCCCCAACAAGTGCCGCCCTTAGGCACGTGCCTCATGTGCCTAGTGGGAAATCCACCACTGGTGACGTGCAGTGAGGTGAATGGCTAGGGGGGTACACATGGGGACCCTGTTTTACCCCCTACTTACTGTAAGTCTACCCTCACTAAACAAAGCTATTGTGTCCATTGAGTGTCCTACCTGCATCCCTGTGTCTTCTCTTGCGGCTGCTGACTGAGCTCCGACTACGGTGCACTTCCTGGTCACATGACACATCCAAGTGTCCATCAGTGCACAACGCACACCCCCACACTCAGAGGCATGCCTATTTTAGCCCCCTTTCTTTGCTGCCTGTGGTGTGGCCCCAACCCCAGCTCTGCATAGCAGTGTCTGACTGTAGAACCAAGGCAAAGCTGTTGCTGCCTCATCTCTCAGTTCCAGGGATCTCCACAAAGCTAGTGAGTGTTAACTATAAAAAGGATTACAATAATAAAGAAGATGTTTATGTTATAAACATCTTCTTTGTATTATTAGTTTTTATAAAAAATCTCAGGCGTTTGACTGCATGTCTCTGAGCATTAGTACCTCCCATCTTTCAGTCTCATGAAAAAAGTACTGTGCAAAAGTTTTAGGCAGGTGTGGAAAAAATGCTGCTACGTAAGAATGCTTTCAAAAATAGAAGCGTTAATAGTTTATTGTTAAAATTAACAAAATAAACTGAATGAACAGAAGAAAAATCTAAATCAAATCAATATTTGGTGTGACCAACCTTTGCCTTCAAAACAGCATCAATTGTTCTAGGTACACCTGCACACAGTTTTTGAAGGAGCTCGGTAGGGAGGTTGTTCCAAACATCTAGGAGAACTATGTGGAATTGGCGCTATAACCTAAAGCAGATGTGCTTGATACACCCCTCCACAAATGTTCAGGTAACACTTTTGCACTGATGTAATTCTTCAAGTATTAACCATAGAGCAAATGGATGAGTGAAAAATCTTTAATAAAAAATATGCACATACAATTCATAAAAACATGTAAAAATATACAGTGAATAGTGGGGGTAATTCAGAGTTGATTGCAGCAGCAAATTTGTTAGCAGTTGGGCAAAACCATGGGGGTAATTCAGACCTGATCACTCGCTAGTGTTTTTTGCAGCGCTGCGATCAGGTCAGAACTGTGCATGCGTATGCAACGTAATGCGCAGGCGTATTGCACGGGTACAAAGTAGTGATGAACGGGTTCGGTTTCTCGGAATCCGAACCCCCCCGAACTTCACCCAGTTTACACGGTTCCGTGGCGGACTCGAATCTTCCCACCTTGCTCGGTTAACCCGAGCGCGCTCGAACGTCATCATCCCGCTGTCGGATTCTCGCGAGATTCGTATTCTATATAAGGAGCCGCGCGTCGCCGCCATTTTCACTCGTGCATTGGAGATGATAGGGAGAGGACGTGTGCAGCGTTCTCTCAGTTGTGTTCAGTGTGCTGCAAATATCTGTGCTCAGTGTGCTTGCAAATATCTGTGCTCAGTGTGCTGAAAATATCTACGTTCTCTGCCTGAAAAACGCTCCATATCTGTGCTCAGTGTGCTTTATTGTGGGGACTGGGGACCACCAGTATTATATAGTAGGAGGACAGTGCAAAGTTTTGCTGACCAGTGACCACCAGTATTATATGTTCTCTGCCTGAAAAACGCTCCATATCTGTGCTGCATTGTAGTATATAGTAGGAGGACAGTGCAGAATTTTGCTGACCAGTGACCACCAGTATTATATCAGTACGGAACAGTAGTCCACTGCTCTACCTACCTCTGTGTCGTCAAGTATACTATCCATCCATACCTGTGGTGCATTTAAGTTTTGCGCAGTATATATAGTAGGAGGACAGTGCATAATTTTGCTGACCACCAGTATATAATATATAGCAGTACGGGACAGTAGGCCACTGCTCTACCTACCTCTGTGTCGTCAAGAATACTAGTATCCATCCATACCTGTGGTGCATTTTAATTGTTGTGCGCAGTAGTAGGAGGACAGTGCATAATTTTGCTGACCACCAGTATATAATATATAGCAGTACGGTACAGTAGTCCACTGCTCTACCAACCTCTGTGTTGTCAAGCATACTATCCATCCATACCTGTGGTGCATTTAAGTTTTGCGCAGTATATATAGTAGGAGGACAGTGCATAATTTTGCTGACCACCAGTATATAATATATAGCAGTATGGTACAGTAGGCCACTGCTCTACCTACCTCTGTGTCGTCAAGTATACTATCCATCCATACCTGTGGTGCATTTAAGTTTTGCGCAGTATATATAGTAGGAGGACAGTGCATAATTTTGCTGACCACCAGTATATAATATATAGCAGTATGGTACAGTAGGCCACTGCTCTACCTACCTCTGTGTCGTCAAGTATACTATCCATCCATACCTGTGGTGCATTTAAGTTTTGCGCAGTATATATAGTAGGAGGACAGTGCATAATTTTGCTGACCACCAGTATATAATATATAGCAGTATGGTACAGTAGGCCACTGCTCTACCTACCTCTGTGTCGTCAAGTATACTATCCATCCATACCTGTGGTGCATTTAAGTTTTGCGCAGTAAATATAGTAGGAGGACAGTGCATAATTTTGCTGACCACCAGTATATAATATATAGCAGTACGGTACAGTAGGCCACTGCTCTACCTACCTCTGTGTCGTCAAGTATACTATCCATCCATACCTGTGGTGCATTTTAGTTGTTGTGCGCAGTAGTAGGAGGACAGTGCATAATTTTGCTGACCACCAGTATATAATATATAGCAGTACGGTACAGTAGTCCACTGCTCTACCTACCTCTGTGTCGTCAAGTATACTATCCATCCATACCTGTGGTGCATTTTAGTTGTTGTGCGCAGTAGTAGGAGGACAGTGCATAATTTTGCTGACCACCAGTATATAATATATAGCAGTACGGTACAGTAGGCCACTGCTCTACCTACCTCTGTGTCGTCAAGTATACTATCCATCCATACCTGTGGTGCATTTTAGTTGTTGTGCACAGTAGTAGGAGGATAGTGCATAATTTTGCTGACCACCATTATATAATATATAGCAGTACGGTACAGTAGTCCACTGCTCTACCTCTGTGTCGTCAAGTATACTACAAAAGTTCAGTAAAATGACCCAAAAAGCAAAATTAAAAGCGTCTGAGGAGAAGCGTAAACTTGCCAATATGCCATTTACGACACGGAGTGGCAAGGAACGGCTGAGGCCCTGGCCTATGTTCATGGCTAGTGGTTCAGATTCACATGAGGATGGAAGCACTCATCCTCTCGCTAGAAAACTGCAGTGCCACTCCTAGATGGTCCAGGTGTTTGTGTCGGCCACTTGGGTCGCTTAGCTTAGTCACACAGCTACCTCATTGCACCTCTTTTTTTCTTTGCATCATGTGCTGTTTGGGGACTATTTTTTGAAGTGCCATCCCGTCTGACACTGCAGTGCCACTCCTAGATGGGCCAGGTGTTTGTGTCGGCCACTTGGGTCGCTTAGCTTAGCTATCCAGCGACCTTGGTGCACCTCTTTTTTTCTTTGCATCATGTGCTGTTTGGGGACTATTTTTTTAAGTGCCATTCTGTCTGACACTGCAGTGCCACTCCTAGATGGGCCAGGTGTTTGTGCCGGCCACTTGGGTCGCTTAGCTTAGCCATCCAGCGACCTCGGTGCAAATTTTAGGACTAAAAATAATATTGTGAGGTGTGAGGTGTTCAGAATAGACTGGAAATTAGTGGAAATTATGGTTATTGAGGTTAATAATACTATGGGATCAAAATGACCCCCAAATTCTACGATTTAAGCTGTTTTCGAGGGTTTTTTGTAAAAAAAAACCCCACCCGAATCCAAAACACACCCGAATCCGCCAAAAAATTTTCAGGGAGGTTTTGCCAAAACGCGTCCGAATCCAAAACACGGCCGCGGAACCGAATCCAAAACCAAAACACAAATCCCGAAAAATGTCCGGTGCACATCACTAGTACAAAGCGGATCGTTGCTGTACGATGGGTTTTACGAAGAATCCATTTGCAAAGCCGATCGCAAGTAGATTGACAGGAGGAAGGAGTTTGTGGGTGGCAGTTGACCGTTTTCGTGGAGTGGTTGGAAAAACGCAGGCATGCCCAAGCCTTTGCAGGGTGGGTGTCTGACGTCAATTCCAGCCCCGCAGGCTGAAGTGATCGCAGCGGCTGAGTAAGTCCTGGCCAACTCAGAAACTGTACAAGGTTTTTTTGTACCGCTAGGCTGCACATGCGATCGCACACTTGCACAGCTAAAATACACTCCCCGGTGGGCGGCGACTATGCGAACGCAGGACTGCAAAAAACAGGTAGTGAGCGACCAGGTCTGAATTACCCCCCATGTGCACTGCAGATGTGGCAGATATAACATTTGTAGAGAGAGTTAGATTTGGGTGGGTTATTTTGTTTCTGTGCAGGGTAAATACTGGCTGCTTTACTTTCTCTTACGTCCTAGAGGATGCTGGGGTCCACATTAGTACCATGGGGTATAGATGGGTCCACCAGGAGCCGTTGGCACTTTAAGAGTTTGAGAGTGTGGGCTGGCTCCTCTCTCTATGCCCCTCCTACCAGACTCAGTTTAGAAAATGTGCCCGGAGGAGCCGGTCACAGCTAGGGTAGCTCTACAGAGCTTTTCTAGTAAAGTTTTATTTTAGAGTTTATTTTTTTACAGGAGGCTGTTGGCAACAGCCTGCCTGCAGCGAGGGACTAAGGGTGGGGGGGGGGGGAGCAGTGTCCGCCCTGCGGGGTCTGAGCCACTGACTCCGCTGACTGGACATTGAGCTCCAGAGGGGTCTGATCGGTCTCCGCCACAGGGGAACCGCTCGCCCCAGCAGCATACCGCCAACCCCTTACAGAGCTGAAGAAGTGGTGAGTGATTCACCGACGCCCCTAGGAAGTGGAGGGCCCGTGTGAAGATGGCGGCAACGGGGAGGAAGCACAGTATTAACTGCGCTCCTGGAAGGTACCAGAGGCACATAGTGCGGCGCTGTTAGGGGCGCCCTGGGCCAACGCTTACCCCCCACACTAGTCAGCAAGCCTGTTGGGGTCCACGGATCTCAGCCAGCAAAAGTCCTCAGGCCAGTTTAAGCATCAGAAGAGCGGGAAGACAGCGCCATTAAGGGGGCGGAGCTTCTCCTCAGAGCAGACCCAGCAGCGTTCCAGCGCCATTTTCCTGCCTTCACAGCACTGGGAGGAAGAACAGGTCCCTCCACAGCAACTCCAGCTTACTCTACACGGTACCAGGGGGTTGTAGAAGGGAGGGGAGGCTGTACTTAGGCTCTGTGTCCTATTAAGGAGCACAGTCAGCGCTAACAAAGGGTCTCCTTTTGCTAGAAAGCGCTGTGTGTTGGGTTGGCTCCAATCTCTGTCTCTCTCTTGCCATTCTTGGGGGGGAAACTCTGTCTGCCCCCACCTGTGTGTGTGTATAGAGTGTTTGGTGGTCTCCTTTAGCTATGTCCAGGGACACTGTGTCATATGCTGCAGAGGATTTATCCTCCCAGGATGATCCCATTCCATATAATCAGTTTAGCACTGGTTTAGCACAGATACCAGCAAGGGAACCAGAGTGGTTTTCCTCTATCAAAACTTGGATTTCTCAGATTTCTGACAGGGTTGCTAGTAATGAATCTGCAACCCAGGCATTGCAGAGCTCTATGGCTGTATGGCCCATGTCTGCTACCTCAGGACACCCAGCTATATACCCCCACCAGGGCCGAAACTAGGATTTTTGTCACCCGGGGCAAGGTAGTCATTTGACCCCCCCCCCCACCCCCGCAAAAAAAATAAAAAATATTTTACAATAAATAAATAAAAATAAAAAATAAAAATAAATAAATACATGAATAAAAATATTATATATATATATATATATATATATATATATATATATATATATATCTCTTTCAGAACTTTTTTACCTGAAAAATTGCCTTTTCTAACATAAATTTCATATCCAGGAAAAAGTGTCCCCATATTACACAGTACGACAGGCTAGTGTCCCCATTCCCCATTTTACACATTGCGGCAGACAGGTGACCCCATTTTACACATTGCGGCAGACAGGTGTCCCCATTTTACACATTGCGGCAGGAAAAAGTGTCCCCATTTTACACATTGCGGCAGACAGGTGACCCCATTTTACACATTGCGGCAGACAGGTGTCCCCATTTTACACATTGCGGCAGGAAAAAGTGTCCCCATTTTACACATTGCGGCAGGCACGTGTCCCCATTTTACACAGTACGCTGGCAAGTGTCCCCATTTTACACATTGCGGCAGGAAAAAGTGTCCCCATTTTACACATTGTGGCAGGCACAGGTCCCCATTTTACACATTGCGGCAGGAAAAAGTGTCCCCATTTTACACATTGCGGCAGGCACAGGTCCCCATTTTACACAGTACGCTGGCAAGTGTCCCCATTTTACACATTGCGGCAGGCACAGGTCCCCATTTTACACAGTACGCTGGCAAGTGTCCCCATTTTACACATTGCGGCAGGCACAGGTCCCCATTTTACACAGTACGCTGGCAAGTGTCCCCATTTTACACATTGCGGCAGGCACAGGTCCCCATTTTACACAGTACGCTGGCAAGTGTCCCCATTTTACACATTGCGGCAGGAAAAAGTGTCCCCATTTTACACATTGCGGCAGGCACAGGTCCCCATTTTACACAGTACGCTGGCAAGTGTCCCCATTTTACACATTGCGGCAGGCACAGGTCCCCATTTTACACAGTACGCTGGCAAGTGTCCCCATTTTACACATTGCGGCAGGCACAGGTCCCCATTTTACACAGTACGCTGGCAAGTGTCCCCATTTTACACATTGCGGCAGGCACAGGTCCCCATTTTACACAGTACGCTGGCAAGTGTCCCCATTTTACACATTGCGGCAGGCACAGGTCCCCATTTTACACATTGCGGCAGGCACAGGTCCCCATTTTACACATTGCGGCAGGTGGTGGAGGGAGAGAGAGAGAGAGAGAGAGAGAGAGAGGAAGGGAGAGGGGCTGACTTACACTTGAAGCGGTTCTCGCCGCTCTTCAGCCGCCTCTCCCTCCTCGTCCGGTCTGCGCGGCTCCCCCTTCTCCCTCCTCCGGCGGGGTTTCGTGGAATGACGCGTTTGCGCCGTGACGTCACGACGCAATCGCGTCATTCCGCGAAACCCCGCCCCCCGAGCTGGGCACTCGGGAGAAGGGGGTTTCAAAGTTATAAAATTGCCGCGGCGGGTGTTAGGGGGTCTCGGCGCCCCCTCCAATCCGGCGCCCAGGTCGCCTGCCCCCCTAGCCCCCCCCTAGTTTCGGCCCTGCCCCCACAAATGTGCGCTTGTACATGTCACACAAGACAACACGGATACCGATTCTGACACTACAGATGGTGATGGGGATGTGTTGCGGGGGTCCGCATCTCTTGCAAGGGGGGTGCAATTGTTGATAGAGACTATCAGGGATGTGTTAAATGTTAATGATACCACACCTGAGCAGGTTGAGGAGGCTTTTTTCACTGAAAATAAGAAAGCCTCGCTCACCTTCCCTGCGTCAAAGGAGCTGAATGCTATATTTGAAAAAGCATGGGTTAACCCTGAAAAGAAGTTTCAGATCCCTGAGAGGGTTCTGGTGGCTTTTCCTTTCCCTGAAGAGGATAGGAAAAAGTGGGAAAACCCGCTGATGGTTGACGCATCTGTATCCAGATTCTCAAAAAAGGTGGTTTTACCTGTTCCGGGATCTACCGCCTTGAAGGAGCCGGCAGATAGGAAGATTGATAACACGCTTAAATCAATGTACACTGCTTCAGGGGCCACATTACATCCCATTATTGCTAATGCTTGGATAGCAAAGGCAATAGTGAAGTGGTCGGCTACCTTGCTTGAGGACTGGAATACGATGGATAGGGATGATGTTGCATTATATTTACGCAATATACATGATTCTGCAGGTTTTATGGTAGAATCTATGACAGACCTGGGTTCCATGGCTGCGGGAATTTCTTCCATGTCTGTTTCAGCTCGTTGGGGACTATGGCTGCGTCAGTGGTCGTCCGAAGCGGAATCCAGAAGAAGCGTGGAGTTGCTACCCTATACAGGTCAGGCTCTCTTTGGGGAAGCTCTTGACGCGTGGATATCCACCGCTACAGCGGGTAAGTCTCCGTTTCTTCCCTCAGCAGCACCTGCTCCGAAGAAATCCTTCTCCTCAGCTGCGCAGCAGTCCTTTCGGCCTAACAAGCCTAGAAAGGCCAGATCATTCAATACCTTCTTTAGGGGAGGTAGGGTTAAGTCCAAGAAACCTGCCGCTGCAGGTTCCCATGAACAAAAGCCTGCTTCAGGTACCCCAAAGTCCTCCGCATGACGGTGGACTGCACGGCCCGGTGGTGGCGCCTGTGCGAGTGAGACTCAGACAGTTCACTCATGTCTGGGTATCGTCCGGCCTGGATCCCTGGGTAGTAGATATTGTGTCTCAGGGATACAGGCTGGAATTTCAAAGTCTCCCTCCTCATCGTTTTTTCAAGTCGGGCTTATCAACTCTGTTGGAGGACAGCGCAGTGCTTCAAGACGCTGTCCAAAAGCTGGTGGAGGCACAGGTCATTGAGCCAGTGCCACCTCACATGCTGACCAAGGGTTACTATTCAAACCTTTTCGTGGTACCGAAACCGTATGGTTTGGTCAGACCCATTCTGAACCTAAAATCATTGAACCCTTTCTAACGGAGTCTCTCAGGGCGGTGATATTAGGTCTGGAAGAGGGGCAATTCCTGGTATCACTGGATATCAAGGATGCGTACCTTCACATTCCGATCTGGCTGCCGCATCAGGCTTATCTCTGCTTCGCATTGCTGGACTGTCATTTTCAGTTCCAGGCCCTGCCATTCGGCCTTTCCACAGCACCGAGGGTGTTTACCAAGGTGATGGTGGAAATGATGACACTACTCCGCAAGCAGAGTGTGAACATCATTACTTATCTGGACGATCTCCTGATAAAGGCATCGTCCAAGGAGAAGCTGCTGCAGTCCATTGTTCTAACGACGCGACTGCTCCAGAGGCACGATTGGATTCTGAATTTTCCAAAGTCACATTTGGAACCAACCCAAAGATTGTCATTTCTGGGAATGATCCTGGATATGGAAGTGCAGCGGGTATTTCTTCCGCGGGACAAGGCGTTGGTGATTCAATCCATGGTCCGGGATGTCTTGAAGCCAGCCCGGGTGTCGGTTCATCAATGCATTCGCCTGTTGGAAAAGATGGTGGCCTCTTACGAGGCTCTCCAGTACGGGAGGTTCCATGCTCGGACCTTCCAACTGGATCTCCTGTACAAGAGGTCGGGTTCTCACCTCCACATGCATCAGAGAATTTGTCTGTCGCCAAGGGCAAGGATCTCACTCCTCTGGTGGCTCCAATTGCCTCACCTCCTGGAAGGCTGCAGGTTCAGAATTCAGGACTGGGTCCTGCTAACAACGGATGCAAGCCTCCGGGGCTGGGGCGCAGTCACTCAAGTGGTGACCTTCCAAGGACGGTGGTCAAGCCTGGAAGCCGGCCTGCCCATCAACATTCTGGAACTAAGAGCCGACTACAATGGTCTGCTTCAGGTGGCCCCTCTTCTAAGAAACCGGGCCATTCAAGTTCAGTCGGACAACGTAACAACAGTGGCTTACATAAACCGCGGGGGCGGAATGAAGAGCAGAGCGGTAATGTCAGAGGTGACAAGAATACTCCTCTGGACAGAACAGCATGCGTTGGCGCATCTTCATTCCGGGAGTAGACAACTGGGAAGCAGACTTCCTCAGCAGACACGATCTCCATCCAGGAGAGTGTGGACTCCATTCGGAGGTGTTTAAGGAAGTAACAGATCTTTGGGGTCTACCCCAAATAGACATGATGGCCTCTCGTCTCAACAAGAAGCTTCGGCTTTATTGTTCCAGGTCGATGGACCCACAGGTAGTGGCAGTGGACACCCTGGTGTCTCCGTGGGTGTTCCTGTCAGTGTACGTGTTTCCACCACTCCCACTCATCCCAAGAATCCTAAGGCACATAAGGAGAACAAGGGTTCAAGCGATCCTCATTGCCCCAGACTGGCCAAGAAGGGCTTGGTACGTGACCTTCTGAATCTACTGCAAGAAGAGCCGAGGCCTCTTCCTCTTCGGGAGGACCTGCTGCAGCAGGGGCCGTTTGCCTATCAAGACGTACCGCTGCTACGTTTCACAGCATGGAAGTTGAGCGCCTGATTCTTGCTTGGAAGGACATTCCGAAGAAGGTTATTCCTACCCTCATACAGGCTAGAAAAGGGGTAACGTCTAAACATTACCATCGTATTTGGAAGAAATATGTCTCCTGGTGTGAGTCCAAGAAGTTTCCTACGGTGGAGTTTCAACTGGGACGTTTCCGCCTCTTCCTGCAAGCAGGAGTGGCTATGGGTCTGAGGTTGGGATCTGTGAAGGTCCAGATTTCAGCCCTATCCATTTTCTTTCAAAAAAAATTGGCTGCCCTCCCTGAGGTTCAGACCTTTTTGAAGGGAGTTCTACATATCCAACCTTCCTTTGTACCGCCTATGGCGCCTTGGGACATTAACGTGGTGTTGCAGTTCCTCCAGTCGGATTGGTTTGAACCTCTACAGGAGGTGGAGGTCAAATTTCTTACATGGAAGGCGGTCACTCTGTTGGCCTTAGCTTCTACTAGACGTGTGTCCGAGCTGGGGGCTTTATCATGTAAAGCCCTTACTTAATCTTCCATTAAGATAGAGCTGAGCTACGGACTCGTCAGCAGTTTCTTCCGAAGGTTGTGTCGGCATTCCACATCAACCAACCCATTGTGGTGCCAGGGGCTACTGACTCCTCAATTACTTCAAAGTCCTTGGATGTTGTAAGGGCTCTGAAAATATATGTGAAGAGAACTTCTCGTCACAGAAAGTCGGACTCTCTATTTGTCCTCTATGATCCCAAGAAAATTGGGTGTCCTACTTCTAAGCAGACTATTTCTCGCTGGATTAGGTTCACTATCCAGCGCGCTTATTCTACGGCAGGACTGCCGTGTCCAAAATCTGTTAAGGCCCACTCTACTCGTAAAGTGGGGTCTTCCGGGGTGTCTCGGCATTGCAATTTTGCCAAGCTGCAACTTGGTCTGGGTCGAACACGTTTGCAAAATTTTACAAGTTCGATACTTTGGCCTCTGATGATCTGAAGTTCAGTCAATCAGTTCTGCAGGAGCCTCCGCGCTCTCCCTCCTGTTCTGGGAGCTTTGGTACATCCCCATGGTACTAATGTGGACCCCAGCATCCTCTAGGACGTAAGAGAAAATAGGATTTTGGTACCCACCGGTAACTCCTTTTCTCGTAGTCCGTAGAGGATGCTGGGCGCCCGCCCAGCGCTTCGTTTTCTTGCAATTGTTATTTGGTTCAGTACAACTTCGTTTTAGTTGAGTACTGCATTGTTACTTGGTAAGTAATGTTTCAGTGGTTGCTGAGTAGTTCAAGGTAGTTGACTTGATGTGCCTTGTATGTGTGAGCTGGTATGAATCTCACCACTATCTGTGTAATATCCTTCTCTCGAAGTAAGTCGTCTCCTCGGGCACAGTTTCTAGACTGAGTCTGGTAGGAGGGGCATAGAGGGAGGAGCCAGCCCACACTCTCAAACTCTTAAAGTGCCAATGGCTCCTGTGGACCCGTCTATACCCCATGGTACTAATGTGGACCCCACCATCCTCTACGGACTACGAGAAAAGGATTTACCGGTAGGTACCAAAATCCTATTTTTACACTGCAATTTAGATTTTAGTTTGAACACACCCCACCCAAATCTAACTCTCTCTGGGTGTCATTCCGAGATGATTGTAGCTGTGCTAAATTTAGCACAGCTACGATCATTCACACTGACATGCGGAGGGACGCCGAGCACAGGGCTATCCCGCCCCGCATGTCAGTGCCGGCCCCCACCCCGCAGAAGTGCAAAGGCATCGCACAGCGGCGATGCCTTTGCACTTCAAGAGTAGCTCCCGACCAGCGCAGCTTTAGCGTGCTGGCCTGGGAGATACTCATTGCTCCACGGCCCGTAGCTGTTTGTGTGACATCACGCAGCTGCTTCGGCCCGCCCCCCGTTCGGTCCGGCCACGCCTGCGTTGGCCGGACCGCGCCCACACGCTGCTGTTCTGCCCCCCCCCCCTCGCCCATAGACCGCCTCTGCCTGTCAATCAGGCTGGCGCATGCGCAGTTCTGACCCGTTCGCACCAATGCGAGAAACTGCAGCGTGCAATCGGGTCAGAATAACCCCCCTCTGCACGTTATATCTGCCCCCCCCCCCCCCCCCCGCAGTGCACATGGTTTTGCCCAACTGCTAAAAAAATTGTTGCTGCGATCAACTCTGAATTAGGCCCTGTGAACACAACCATTCACAAACAAACTGATGAATGTATCCAGCAAAAGTACCTCTTTTGATGCTGCGGTAGGCTAATGCTCACAAAAGCAATTTGGGTCCCAGGCATAATAGCTCGGCATTACCGCAGTAGGCTTTAAAGGAGGCGAGTCCGGGCTTTAAAGTGCTGGTGCCATCAAAGTGCTTGTCATGCTGTCCAAACAGAGGTAGATTGGCCATAGGGTTTACAGGGAAGATTCCCGGTGGGCCGATGCACCCGTGGGGCCTGTTTTGTGTGAGGACATGTGGTCCTTTTTATAGACAAAATTAATAAGATGCAAAATAATTTGCATATATGAAAATTACTTTGCCACTTAGCCTGTGATTGCAGATGATCTAGTGCAGTGGTTCTCAAACTTGGTCCTCATTACCCCACACAGTGCATGTTTTGCAGGTAACCCAGCAGGTGCACAGGTGTATTAATTATTCACTGACACATTTTAAAAGGTCTACAGGTGGAGCTAATTATGTCACTTGTGATTCTGTGAGGAGACCTGCAAAACATGCACCGTGTGGGGTCCTGAGGACCGAGTTTGAGAACCTGTGATCTAGTGTATGCTCTGCCTGCTTGGCTGACATGTAAGATTGAGTGAATAGTGATTGGGATACGGTTGGTGTAATAAGCAAGAAAATATATATTTCTAAAGGATGATATAGTTTCCTAAATTCTGAAGGTGTATCATATAATGTGCTCATAATATTTAATTTTATTTCTTTTTAACTTCCCCCTTGATGCTGGACATGCCCACTATCTGGAAAGTCTTGGGGGTAGGCTGCTGCTGCCATGGCCCATGGCTAGACCTTACATCTCTGGTGCTGCCCAAGTGGGGCCACTAGTACAAATTTTTCCAGTGCCGCTTTTTGTTCCCAATCCGCCCCTGTGTCCAAACAATGCATTTCAGAGCTATACTCCTTCCTCAGGATTGGATAGCATGATTCTCCAAGATCCAGATAGGGGTATCAATATCTGTGCAAAAGTGTTACCTGAACATTGTGGAAGGATATATCAAGTCACCTACTTTGGGTTATAGCGCCAATTCCACATATCATTTGTTTTTTCCATTGTCTACAAGAGAGCTGGTGTTCTCTCCATGGTGTCTATTCATGCAGCAGTGAAAAGCCCTGTTTTGCATTACACAGGGCTTTTCTCTGCCTACTGCAATTCACAGAGCGGGTTACCGTGGAGAAGTCTCTGACTTCTCCAGCGGTACCCCCGCTCTGTGCCTGAATCGCATCACCATACCTTTGTGTGGTGAGTGCAATTCATGAAGGTGCGGAAAGCTCTGCTTTCCGCTTCTCTGTGGGGTTCAGGTTCGCCATCTCGGGATGGCGTAACCTGAACTACGGTGCGGAGACGGCAGGGAAGCTCAATGCTTCCCTGCTCTCTGCTCGGCACCCGGCGCTGGCTCCGCCCCCCGACATCCCAGCAGCCACTGCGGCCTGCCGGGAGGTCAACAAGCTGTGCATGCGCAAAGGGACCCGCCGCGGGACTCCGCGCATCGCTGGGAAGGACCGCTGGAGATGACCTCACCGCAGGAGCCCCAGACACTGCAGCGCATTGTCGGAAGGGTGAGTATACATGAATTGCTACTTATCGCTTCAATGCGATGTATAGTGAATTAGTGATAAGTAGCAATTCTGTTTTCGTTTTCTTAGTGAATAGACCCCCATATGTTGAAGGCAGCTTGTATCTAGATTATTGTGTCAACAAGCTGTGCATGCGCAAAGGGACCCGCCGCGGGACTCCGCGCATCGCTGGGAAGGACCGCTGGAGATGACCTCACCGCAGGAGCCCCAGACACTGCAGCGCATTGTCGGAAGGGTGAGTATACATGAATTGCTACTTATCGCTTCAATGCGATGTATAGTGATAAGTAGCAATTCTGTTTTCGTTTTCTTAGTGAATAGACCCCCATATGTTGAAGGCAGCTTGTATCTAGATTATTGTGCAATAGCCTTACAGCTCAAACCCATCTGTAAAAATCTTAGAGCACTAACCACAGATTTTCTGTGGATGTAGGCTTGCTTAAATTCTTCCGTCTTTTTATGTAATCCCAGAGATACTCGATGATGTTGAGATCAGGTCTAGTTGGGATCCATATCATCACTTCCGAGACTCCTAGTTCTTCTTTACATTGAAGATAGTTCTTAATGACAATGGCTGTATGTTTGGGGTCGTTGTTCGGCTCCAGAATAAATTTGGAGCCAATCAGACTCATCCTTGATGGTATTGCATGATGAATAAGTGCCTGCCTGTATTTCTCAGCATTGAGGACACCATTAATCCTGGCCAAAATCTCTTCTTAAAACTTCTTGGAGGGTTGGGAGTAAGAATATGCAGGGGACGACACCTGCAGAACAAAGATCGAAACTAGTTATGCTTCCCTATAATCATTGTTGTCTCAGGATTCAGATCTGGGATTATGGGCAGACAAAGACATGCAGCTTACAACATCCAGATGTGGACAAAGTAACTTTGCTCCAGAATCATTTAGTGAATCTTTGCTACAGTTAGCTATATTTTTATTAATTACCGTTATTACACAATACTAAGTAATAAGTACCAGTCACATTAAGAGCACCCAAGAAAGCATGGGTTCAACCCAACCTTGAACCTCAAGGCACACTAAGGTTTTAGGGATAGCCATACTGGAGCACAGGCAGTGGCGCTGAGGAGGGCGGCTGATACTCTCTCCCAGGCCCGAACTAGTTGGAGGGGCCCGGGTTCCACTGCCCCCACCCCTCCGTTTCAGACAGCGCAGCGGGCAGCCAGGGAGAGAGGACTGACTGCTGCTGCAGCCTCTCTAACCAAGCGCAGCACACACTGCTGTATGCTGTGCTAGGGTGAGAGGCAGCAGCAGTCAGCCTCTCTCCTATGTGCAGTGATGTGTGATGGGGAGGCGATCGCACCTGAACCCCACATAAAGAATATTTTTTCTTATTTTGCAAGGAGGGGACCTGGCCCCATCCCATCCCCGAGCTATCAGTTCCCTGTGACTTAATTAGTACCTCAGTCCTTTTGATTTAACTATCTGTGCTCAAGCATGGATATCACTAAATCCTGGACTGTTTGTTCGCCTTGAGAACTGAGGTAGGGAAACAATGCAATAAGGAATGAACAAGAGAACTCACCAGTCAGTTAAAGTTTTGCTTTATTCATGCCCAGCCTTATATACCTGTGGTAAGGGTATTAACCCCGTCATGACCATGCATTTCGTTTCATAACGTCTGGATCCTTCCCCCCCCCCCTCCCCCCCCGTTTTTTTGTGCAGCCATGAATCATTATCACAGAAAACACATGGTAGGAACCATGATAATTGATTCCAGGTTGTTGCTCCGTGACCTGAGGCTGTCCGAGGCAACGGATCACAGAGCTCTGTCTGGTAGTTCCTTTATTTAAGGGCCCACAATCCTAGCTGCCGCCTATATCGAGCAGCAGGGATTAAGGCCTAGTTGTGAACGCAGTATACGTTCAGTAGGTGGGCCCTAAAAGATTAATGTAGTAGCCTTACATTGTTGCAAGAGTACATGTGATTTTTTTTTTAGATATTTGTTATTGGATACAGTTGAGTTATGGTAGCTTTATTTAAGAGGATAGCTCCAGGAATGCACTTACCCTAATCTATGGGTTGTATATACAAAATTAAAGGATTACTGTGTCCTTGGTAAAAATAGAGATTCTTCTTCCTGAAAGCAAAGTGTTTATGGAAGATCTCCGTATTATATAGCATATAAGTGTGAGTACTACAAATTGTTTTCATTATCTCAATTACTAAGTTCAGGCAAGTTCTAGATAATAATGGGGTACACATCATGTACATACCTGTCAGTGGTTTCTGGTGTGTCATATAGATAGTGTCACACATGGAACTAGATGCAATGTGGCAGTGTCTCCAGATTTTCTCTCCCTGCGCACATACGCTCTTATTCCCTGCCCAGACTCTCTCTCCCTGAGCACATACGCTCTCATTCCCTGCCCACACTCTCTCTCCCTGAACACATAGGTGGTCATTCCAAGTTGATCGCAGCCAGCAAATTTTAGCTGCTGCTGCGATCAATAGTCCACGCCTATGGGGAGGTGTATTTTAGCTTAGCAGGGCTGCGATCGCTTGTGCAGCCCTGCTAAGCTAAAAAAATTTCAAGCAGATGTAGACTAGCCCTGGACATACTTACCCTGTGCGATGGATCCAGCGATGATGGGCCTGGCTTTGACGTCACTCCTCTGCCCTCCGTTGTCCTGGACACGGCTGCGTTTTAACTCACCACTCCCTGAAAACGCTCTCCAACAGTCCGGATCTGCCCATCCACGCCTCCTTCCTGTCAATCTTCTTAGCGGTCGCCACTGCGACCGCTTCCGGTAGTAGCCACAACGTAACCCGGCGACCCCTGTTGCCGGGCAATGTCATGCACGCTCAATGCGCCCGCCGCACATGCGCAATGCACCCGCCGTACAAGCGCATTCCGCACCCGTTCACACCGCAGCGAAAAACCGATGCGTGCGAACGGGTCGAAATGACCACCATACTCTCTCATTCCCTGCCCACGCTCTCTCTCCACGTGCACATACACACTCATTCCTTGCCCAGACTCTCTCTCCACGTGCACATACACTCTCATTCCCTCCACAGACTCTCTCTCCTTGCACTCTTACGCTGTCATTCCCTTCACAGACTCTCTATCCCTGCACTCATACACTCTCACTCCCTGCCCAGACTCTCTCTCCACACGCACATTGGGGGTCATTCCGAGTTGATCGCTAGCTGAAAATGTTTGCTGCGCTGCGATTAAGGAAAAAACAGGGACTTATGCGCATGCGTATACGGCGCAGTGCGCACACGCGACGTTCTTTCACAACGGCCGATGTATTTTTACACAAGGTCTAGCAAAGCTTTTCAGTCGCACTGCTGACTGCAGAGTGATTGACATGAAGTGGGTGTTTCTGGGTGTCAACTGACCGTTTTCAGGGAATGTTTGAAAAAACGCAGGCGTGCCAGGAAAAACGCAGACGTGGCTGGCCGAACGCAGGGCGTGTTTGTGACGTCAAATATGGAACTGAATGGTCTGAAGTGATCGCAAGCGCTGAGTAGGTCTGAAGCTACTCTGAAACTGCACAATATTTTTTTGTAGTTCGCACTTCTGCTAAGCTAAGATACACTCCCAGAGGGCGGCGGCTTAGCGTTTGCACGGCTGCTAAAAACTGCTAGCGAGCGATCAACTCGGAATGACCCCCATACTCTCTCATTCCCTGCCCAGACTCTCTCTCCACACGCACATACTCTCTCGTTCCCTGACCAGACTCTCTCCCCCTGCACACATATGCTCTCATTCCCTGCCCAGACTCTCTCCTTGCACACATACACTCTCATTCCCTGACCAGACTCTCTCCCACTGCATACATACGCTTTCATTCCCTGACCAGACTCTCTCCCCCTTCACACATACGCTCTTATTCCTTGCCCAGACTCTCTCCCCCTGTGCACATACTGTACTCTCTCATTCCCTGCTCAGACTCTCTCTCCCTGCACACCAGGGACTGACTGTGGCTCCCTGGCTTCTCCCTCCTCCCTCTCCCCGAGTACCCAGCTCGGGGGGCGGAGTTTTGCGGAATGGCGCTGCTGCGACGTAACCGCGTCATCCTGCGAAACTCCCCCCCCCCCGAGCGGAGTACTGAGGAAGAGGGGGAGCCAAGCTAAGAAGAGGGAGAGGCGGCCGCCGCGAGGAGCGACTGGTGAGGCGGCCCGAAGAGCGTGAATCACCTCTGTAAGTATTTAACTCTCTCTCTCTCTCTCTCTCTCTTTCTCTGTAAAATGGGGACACCTGCCGTAATGTGTAAAAAGGGGACACTTGCCTGCCGTAATGTGTAAAAAGGGGACACTTGCCTGCCATAATGTATAAAATGGAGACTCTTGCCTGCCCTGCCTTGATGTGTAAAAAGGGGACTCTTGCCTGCCGTGATGTGTAAAAAGGGGACTCTTGCCTGCCGTAATGTGTAAAATGGGGATTCTGTCTGCCGTAATATATAAAATGGGGACTCCTGCCTGCCGTAATGTGTAAAATAGGGACTCTTGCCTGCCATAATGTATAAAATGGGGACTCTGCCTGCGGGGATTTAATGTATCAAGGGCATTGCCTGTGGGGATTTAATGTATCAAGGGCATTGCCTGTGGGGATTTAATGTATCAAGGGCATTGCGGTGTGTGGCATAATATGGTGCAGGGGGCATTAATGTGTGGGGCTTAATAAGGGAGAATTTTTTTTTCCTATGGTGGGCGTGATCTGTTGGAACAGGGTCAAATACTGGGGTGTGAGGTAGTCTTTTCAGATGAGGCCACACCCATCAAAATGAGGCCATGCCCCCTTGCAAGGTTTTTTTTTAATCTACGGGGGGGGCACTTTTTTATGTCATGGGGGGTGCATTTTTAAATCCCGCACTGGGAGTCAAATTGGCTAGAAACAGCCCTGCAGTGCACACATACACTCTCATTCCCTAACCAGACTCTCTCTCCACATGCACATACTCTCTCATTCCCTGCCCAGACTATCTCCCCCTGTGCACATATTCTCTCATTCCCTACACAGACTCTCTCTCCTTGCACACATACACTCTCATTCCCTGACCAGACTTTCTCCCCCTGCACACATACACTCTCATTCCCTGCCCAGACTCTCTCTCCCTGAACACATACGCTCTCATTCCCTGCCCAGACTCTCTCTCCCTGCACATATGCTCTCATTTGCTGCCCAGGCTCTCTCTCCCTGAACACATACACTCTCATTCCCTGCCCAGGCTCTCTCTCCCTGCACACATACACACTCATTCCCTAACCAGACTCTCTCTCCACACGCACATACTCTCTCATTCCCTGCACAGACTCTCTCTCCTTGCACACACACTCTCATTCCCTGACCAGACTCTCTCCCCCTGCACACATACACTCTCTGGGCGTTCTGCCCAACGTAGAATCCGTGAGGCTTCCTTCATTGCCAAACGGCTTTGAGTGCCACCTTGATGATTTATGTAAGCCACTGTGGTAGCGTTGTCCGACTGTACTTGAACAGGACGGTTCTGAATCAAATGCTGGGCTAGGTTCAACGCATTGAAGACCACCCGCAATTCCAGAATGTTGATCGAGAGGAGAGATTCCTCCTTGGTCCACCGACCCTGCAAGGAGTGCTGCTCCAGCACCGCGCTCCAACCTCTTAGACTGGCATCTGTCGTCAACAGGACCCAGTTAGATATTCAGAAGGGACGGCATCTGCACAATTGTCGGTCCTGGAGCCACCAGAGCAGCGACAGACGGACCTCCGGAGTCAAAGAGATCATTTGAGACCTGATCCGGTGAGGCAGGCCATCCCACTTGGCTAGAATCAGCTTCTGGAGGGGGCGAGAATGGAATTGAGCATACTCCACCATGTCGAATGCTGATACCATGAGGCCCAGCACCTGCATTGCCGAATGTATCGACACTTGCGGACGAGAAAGGAAGCAACGAATCCTGTCCTGAAGTTTCAGGACTTTCTCCTGAGACAAGAACAACCTCTGGTTGTGAGTGTCCAACAGCGCTCCCAGATGCACCATGCTCTGAGCAGGGACCAGGGAGGATTTCTTCCAGTTGATGAGCCACCCGTGGGCTTGTAGAAACCGGACCGTCATATCCAGATGACGCAGGAGAAGATCTGGGGAATTTGCCAGGATTAACAAGTCATCCAGATACGGCAGTATCCTGACCCCTTGACGGTGGAGTACCACTGTCATCACCGCCATAACTTTGGTGAAGACTTGCGGAGCCGTTGTTAAACCAAAGGGTAACGCCCGAAACTGGTAATGGAGGTTGCCAATAGCGAACCTCAGGTATTGTTGATGTGACACTGCTATAGGAATATGCAGGTAAGCATCCTGTATGTCCAGGGAGACCATGTAGTCCCCAGATTCCAAGGCCAGAACTATAGAGCGAAGGGTTTCCATACAGAACTTGGAAACCTTCACAAACTTGTTCAGTGCCTTGAGGTTGAGAATGGGCCGGGAGGACCCATTCGGTTTTGGGACTAGAAACAGCGGAGAATAGTACCCCCGGCCCCTCTGAGCAAGAGGCACCTGTATTTCGACTCCTGTATCCAGGAGGGTCTGTACCACCGAATGCAGAGTGTTTGCCTTTGTCTGGTCCAACAGGACGTCTGTCTGGCAAAATTGATGAGGGGGGTCGGTTTTTGAAGGCTATGGCGTAACCTCGAGTGACAACTTCCCGTACCCAGGCATCTGAAGTGGTCTTCAACCATTCCTGGGTATACCCTAGAAGCCGGCCCCCCACCCTGGGATCCCCCAGGAGGAGGCCCGCCCCGTCATGTGGCAGGCTTATCGGTCTTGGCTGCTGGCTGACGGGCTGCCCAGGCTCTTTTGGGCTTCGGCTTACCAGGTTTGGAAGTGCGGGCCTGCTTATGGTTAGCCTGACCTTTTGTTTTACCTGAAGGACGAAAGGGGCGAAAGGACGTGCCTGTCACAACTGAGGGCTGGGGACCGTGACTGGGAGCCTCAGTTGTAGGGGCTGACGGGTACTTAAATTTAGGAGGAGCTATGTGACTCCTGGACATACGTATTGACAGCAGCAAAGAATGCCCGAGGGCGTGACCACGACAACTGGGAATTCCTTAAGTGCTTTTATTAAATAAAAAGTCAAATATCGTGCAAAAGAATAATATAAAGTCACACGTGATAATTAAGTTCACAATCGGTGAAGGCCAGTAACCTGGAATATGGAAGAAAGTCCTGTAAACAATAAATGAGGCTGGGGTTCACTGGAAGATGAGGAATGAAACTGGAGTACGCAGGAACTGAAGAATGAAGGATGATTACTGCAAAGCAAAAGTTCAAACACAGGAATCCAAAGTAGGCTGTAGGGGGTTAACACTGGAGAGTCGGGTTACACAGGCAGAGTGTAATCACCAGAGAAGTCAGGCTGATTTGCAGAATGGAATTGCAGGAGAAAATCTGTAGTGAAGCTTGTATGCTGGAATCACAGATGACAATGAAAGCACTGACAATCTTTTGGGAGCTGGGACCGGATATTTATACCTGCTGCATAGCAGGGATTGGCTGAGCAATTATGACAAGACTCCAGCACCGTGGATAGGAGGAATAATGTCATGTGACTGGAGTCTAACATGGCTGCGCCCATGAACAAACAAAGAAGGGGAATTAAGTACTATAGGAAAGGTGCAACACTTGCGATGTAGGCCGCAGTAGCAGAATAACATGCGCCCAGCGGCGCGCGGCGGTCAGTGAGACAGGAGTGGCAGCAGAGGCCCATGGAGGACGTACATTCAGAAGGGAAATGGTGTCTCAGTATCCGGATCGTGACAGTACCCCCCCTTTTAGGAGTGGCCCCAGGACACTTCTTAAGTTTACCTGGCCATCTGGAATGGAACTTCTGGATGAAGACTTGTACCAACTTGGAAGTGGGGAATCCATGACAGAATCCATCGAGGGATGAGACCACGGACGATGAGGATCAGACAAGGAAACCAGTTGCCTAGTGGGTAACTGGCGGGATACTTTGTGCTGGGCACATTTCGGGCAGGAGGCCACAAATTCAGCAATGTCCTTCTTTAGGGTCGGCCACCAATTTGACCTGGAGACGAATTTTAAGGTCTTGCGTATGCCCGCGTGTCCGGCAAAGCGAGAGGAATGTGCCCGATGCAAGAGCTTCTTCCTGAAAACCGGCTTCACAAAATTTTTCCCTGGCGGGGGCATAGAGTCCATACTCACTGCGGAGAACGCCACTGGATCAACAATACAATGCTTGTCAGTAGACTCAGACTCATTTTCTTGCTCCCGAGAGCGGGAAAGAGCATCAGCCTTGTGATTCGGTGACCCTGGACAAAACTGTAGCTTGGAGTCTTGGCACAGAGGAGACGGGACATCAGAAGACTTGTAGGAGGATATGCGAACTGGAAGCCCTTTTTGGAGACAGGTCTCTGAGCAGGAAGGACCCCATGCCAGGATACGGGTCGACTTCCAATCAACTCTGTATGCTGGTCCCCTACCTTCAGACGGATAGGTAAGGTCTTGGAGGTAATCACCGCCTCAGGAATCCTACTGCCGTCCACGGCAGTTAGAGATATCGGTGATGACAGTCTCTCAGTGGGAAGAGACCACTGCTTAACGAACTTCTCTGTAATAAAGTTTCCGGCTGCTCCAGAATCCAATAAGGCAGTGAGATTCTTTGTACGCGGAGCCACCTGCAGAGAAACTGAGAGATTGCAGTTACTTGGAAATGGAGAGAAATTCGTCACTCCTAGCTGACCTTCTCCTTGGAGGGCTAGGACTTGAGGTTGTCCTGGACGCTTGGGACAGGACTTGATAACGTGAGAAGATTCGGCACAATACAAACAGAGACGCTCAGCGAGACGTCTACTACGCTCTGCCTGAGATAAACGAGAGCGACCTATCTGCATAGGTTCCTCCCGAGACGGAGATGGCTGACGAGGAATGGAAACCGTAGGAATCCTGGGAAATGTAGATCTTCCTCGTTCAACAGCCCTTTCACGGAACCGTAAATCGACCTTAGTGCAGAGGGAAATGAGCTCGTTTAAAGTTAAAGGCAAGTCTCTAGCAGCGAGCTCATCTTTGATACGCTCGGATAGCCCTCCCCAGAAGGCTGCATAAAGAGCGTCATCATTCCAGGAGACTTCAGATGCCAAGGTCTGGAATTGCACCAAATACTGACCGACAGTTCGCGTCCCCTGACGCAGTCGAAGGATCTCTGAGGAAGCTGATGTCACTCGACCTGGCTCATCGAAAATTCGTCTGAACGTTGCCAATTCTTGTATCAGCCTAAGCGCTTGGGACAGATCTCCGGCTGGATCCATTTGGTCAGTGCTTACTGTCACAACTGAGGGCTGGGGACCGTGACTGGGAGCCTCAGTTGTAGGGGCTGACGGGTACTTAAATTTAGGAGGAGCTATGTGACTCCTGGACATACGTATTGACAGCAGCAAAGAATGCCCGAGGGCGTGACCACGACAACTGGGAATTCCTTAAGTGCTTTTATTAAATAAAAAGTCAAATATCGTGCAAAAGAATAATATAAAGTCACACGTGATAATTAAGTTCACAATCGGTGAAGGCCAGTAACCTGGAATATGGAAGAAAGTCCTGTAAACAATAAATGAGGCTGGGGTTCACTGGAAGATGAGGAATGAAACTGGAGTACGCAGGAACTGAAGAATGAAGGATGATTACTGCAAAGCAAAAGTTCAAACACAGGAATCCAAAGTAGGCTGTAGGGGGTTAACACTGGAGAGTCGGGTTACACAGGCAGAGTGTAATCACCAGAGAAGTCAGGCTGATTTGCAGAATGGAATTGCAGGAGAAAATCTGTAGTGAAGCTTGTATGCTGGAATCACAGATGACAATGAAAGCACTGACAATCTTTTGGGAGCTGGGACCGGATATTTATACCTGCTGCATAGCAGGGATTGGCTGAGCAATTATGACAAGACTCCAGCACCGTGGATAGGAGGAATAATGTCATGTGACTGGAGTCTAACATGGCTGCGCCCATGAACAAACAAAGAAGGGGAATTAAGTACTATAGGAAAGGTGCAACACTTGCGATGTAGGCCGCAGTAGCAGAATAACATGCGCCCAGCGGCGCGCGGCGGTCAGCGAGACAGGAGTGGCAGCAGAGGCCCATGGAGGACGTACATTCAGAAGGGAAATGGTGTCTCAGTATCCGGATCGTGACAGTGCCTTTGGCCTTCGACACAGAAGGAGCTGTATTAGGCAGACAGGCAGTTTTGGCAGTAGCCAAGTCAGCCACTATCTTATTTAAGTCCTCCCCAAACAGAATATCCCCCTTGAAAGGGAGTACCTCCAGGGTTTTTCTAGAGTCCAGATCCACAGACCAGGATCTCAGCCACAATATCCTTCGAGCCAGGACTGACGTAGTAGAGGCCTTGGCTGCTAGGATACCGGCATCAGAAGCCGCCTCTTTAATGTAGCGAGAAGCTGTGACAATATATGACAAGCATTGTCTAGCATGGTCAGAGGAGATTTCAGCTTCTAACTCCAAGGCCCATGCTTCAATAGCCTCTGCCGCCCATGTAGCTGCAATAGTGGGCCTTTGTGCAGCACCCGTGAGGGTGTAAATCGCTTTTAGACAACCCTCGACACGTTTATCCGTAGGCTCTTTTAGAGACGTGACGGTAGTGACAGGTAGAGCTGAGGAAACCACCATCCTAGCCACATGTGAGTCTACTGGAGGAGGCGTTTCCCAATTCTTAGACAGCTCTGGCGCGAGGGGATAGTGAGACAGCTTCTTCTTGTGAGGCACAAACTTCGTACCCGGACTTTGCCAGGGCTCCTTACGTATATCCACTAGGTGGTCAGAGTGAGGTAAAACTTATTTAATCACCTTCTGACGCTTGAACCTATCTGGTTTCTTAGGAGGAACGGATGGCTCGGGATCATCCGTAATCTGCAGAATTAACTTAATAACCTCCAAAAGATCAGGAACATTTACATGTGAACTACCCTCCCCATCAGCCGTATCTGAGTCAGAACTTGTGGGGTCAGTGTATGTGCTGTCTTCATCAGACGAGATGTCAGTGACAGCAGTGGATTGTGAGGAGACGAGCGCTTGTTTAGAGTACCTCTTGGACTTGGACGAGCGTTGGTTAGACTTTTTAGTAGTCAGGGACTGGTTCAACTTCTTTAATTGAGCAGATAAATCGTCCGCCCACGGCGGGTTAGCTGCAGGGACCACATACGGTTGTACCGGCATTGGGGGTCCCATAGGGGGTGTTAGTTTATGAACTAGCATATGCAGAAGCGTGGAAAAAGCGGCCCACGGAGGGTCAGTATGTGCCTCCGTTGCCACAGTCCCACTGGGGGGCAAGGAGCCCCCAGAACCAGAGCCCACAGCTGCTATATTCTCCCCATATGTGCCTGTGGCTTCAGCAACACCAGCAGTGTGTTCTGCCCCAGAACCGTTACCCTCAGAAGCAGACATGATATAACTTGCAGTATGAGGTAACACAGTACAATTATTAGCAGCACTATATCCCTAAACCCAAACCCCTGCGCAGTGTAGTCAGCACCAGCAGAGATAAAGGAGAGATATGGTGACTAAATCACAGAGAAAAATATGTAATACAGTATATCTTTGTGAAAATCCTATATTAAATAACACCTGAGGCACCAAGCCCCCTCAGGTTATAGAATATAGGGATAACAAGTTGAGTGAAAGACACGAGATGGACAACACTCAGCTATCAACGCACACACAAATAGTCACAGTTTGTACAATGCAGAGGTTATTACAGACAATACTGCACTGGACTAGCTTACACAGCTATATAGTCAATAGATATAACACTACACAGTAAGAAACTGGATGTATATCACAGGGTAATTGTACTATAAACCCCTGACTAAATGCACTCTTTCTTACTAACACTGACTAAAAAGGCAGGTAGAATACTTAAGTGTCATGTAAAGGCACAGCGCTGACAACCAGGCGGCTTTACATAGGAGGATTTGACCGTGCAGTCCCAGGAACAGTGAGCTGAGGAGTAATGGCGCCGCAGACACTGACAGGGAGTGAGGAAAAGACAGAGATGCAGCTCCAGGGCGGGAACACTTGCTCGAAATGGCGCCCTGGGGCTGGGGGAGGGGCTTCAGGTCTAAGCCTTATCCTCCTTGCTGGCAAAACCACCGGGTACTGTGGGCGATATTAAAATCGGTTTTAAGAGAAAACCTGACCTGCGCCCATGCCCTGGTGATCTAGTGAGATCGCCTGTATCCATTGTGTCCAACGCCAGCGCGCGTGGCCCGCCTCCCACTGACCGCGCCAGATCGCGATAAAGACCGGGTCCAGAGCCGTAACTAGGTGTGGGCCAGAGGGGCATTGCACACAGCGCAACTGCACTGTGGGCGCACCCTCTGGCAACACCACCGCACGGCCGCTGTCCGCCTCCCACTCTCATTGCCTCCTGCCTCCCGCCGGCCGCCGCTGCAGTACTGTCCTGCACGCAAGGGGAGGGGGATTCTGAGAAAGCCCCCCTGAGGGGGACGTAGACACCTATGCAGCGGGCCCCCCTCCCTCCCTCCTCCTCTCCTGCTGCAGTGTATGTGACCGGGAGACGAAGCAGGCTACGGGACAGGCTCACGGGCAGCGTAGTGGTGCGGTGGACTAGATTTCACTTCCAGCCACACAGAGACGAGAGGCGCCGCGGCCGATCGAAGCAGGCAGCATCAGCGGAAGCAGGACAGAGACTCACTGTATATCAGCCTAACAGTGAGTATGCTGCTGTATCGCGGCTGCCAGGTGGGGGGCCCAATGGGCACTTGGTGAATCAGTAACCACTGGCACAAAGACTGACAGTGTATCTGTCAGTGTTGGCCTCACCTCCTGGCAGGCACCCCCCCACCCCCACATACACACACACACACGCTGCTGATTGTTGGCCTCACCTACAGCAGTACTGACTACTGAGGCCAACAATCAGCATGTGTGTGTGTGGGGGGGGGGGGGGATGGGTGCCTGCCAGGCCAGTGCTGCTAAAGGTGTAAAAAGGCGACGCTGTCTGCCGTAATGTGTAAAAAGGGGGATGCTGTCTGCCGTAATGTGTAAAAAGGGGGACGCTGTCTGCCGTAATGTGTAAAAAGGGGGACGCTGTCTGCCGTAATGTGTGTAAAAAGGGGGACGCTGTCTGCCGTAATGTGTGTAAAAAGGGGGACGCTGTCTGCCGTAATGTGTGAAAAAGGGGGACGCTGTCTGCCGTACTGTGTGTAAAAAGGGGACGCTGTCTGCTGTAATGTGTAAAAAGGGGGTGCTGTCTGCCGTAATGTGTAAAAAGGGGGCGCTGTCTGCCGTAATGTGTAAAAGGGGCTCTACCTGGTGTAGTGGCGCTACTGTGCGGCGTAATTTGAATAATGGAGACTACTGTGCACCGTAGTACAAATTGCTATTATTTTGTGGCCACGCCCCTTCCCCGTGAAGCCACGCCCCTATAAAGTTTACGCGCGCCTACGGCGCGCACTGCCCCTTTCTTGCATGTGGGGGGGGGGCGCCACTATCGTTTCTTGCACACAGCGCTAAAATGCCTAGTTACGGCACTGACCGGGTCCCGCGAGCGGGACCCACTTACCACGACCCGAAGCGCGGCCACGCGATCCTGGAGAGCCCCAGCCGTGTGTGTCTAACATGAAGAAAACCGGAGCCTCCGCTGTAGGTACCCGGCAACCAGGGCTCGGGAGTGTACAGCGCCGCTGGGGAGAGCTGGAGCTGCAGCAGTGAATGTCACAAGACATTTACCACCGCTGCTGCCCTTGAAGTCTTCACTTTTTACCTCATAAAAAGCTTTTCTCAGGGCTGCTTGGAGCAGCCCCTCTGTTAAGTGCCTGATTACTGCAGCACCAACTGACAAACTGAGCTCTTGTGCTGGGAGGCGGGGTGATATAGGAGGCGGTGCTATGCATCTTGGGAAGAAGGTCAAAACTTTGAGCCTGTTGGTGCCTCGGATCAAGATCCTACTCTACACCCCATTGTCCAGACTTGTGGAGCCCAGTGTACCCCGCAGCAGAAATAATGTTAATAAATATGTCTCTGTAGATGAAGAGAATGCTATCTAATAGATAACGTATATAGTATAAATCAGTGTTGTCTATCAATAAGCAGGTGCCGCACATAGAAATTGTCAGGTTTGAATCTTTTTGGAATAACTAAATTTAGATGAACTGATACAAGCTTTTCTTTATTGCAGGTCTTGTTTCCATGGAAATACGATACAATTATTCATTCTCATGTCTCTGTTCAGTACAATTTGAAACAGTTTTATCTATTTTTGTCAACAAATCTCTTCTTTTTTTAAATACTTTTTATTGAATTTTCAAGTAAACAGCATACGAAAATTGAATACAATACACATATTCAATTAGCAAGTGAAAGAAGTACAATATGAGAGAGAAGGTCAAAACATAAAGAAAATTATAACAATTGATGCGACACACATATGATGGATAAAGAGGGTTAGGGAAGCCACAAAGGGAAAGGGGGGGGGGGGGGGGGGGGGGGAGAGAGAAGCATGTATCTGAGAACCTGTATATGCTATATCAATAGGTTAGTTCCAAAAAGCATAAGGCAGTAGTCCTTAAAAAATCTGGAGAATACAGTAGGGTGCCAAAATATAATTTACAGTCTTATCAGAAGCATGTATATTGTGGTCCTCAAGTTTTGTTACCAAAGCTATACTGGAGTGTCCAATGAGGAATGAGCATAGTATAGAGATAAGAGGGCCATACGATAGTATTCTCCTACAGGGGCAGATTGGACCACCGGGACACCGGACCAGACCCCCCTAGGCGGGTCCGGTTGTCCCCTTAATGGCCAGTCTCCTTCACTCACTGTGCCGGCTGCAGTGATCGAAGCTCAGGTCAGCTCCGATCAGTCGGCGCTAGGTGACAGCTTCTGCGCATGTGCAGAAGCTCAATGGAAAGCCGATTTGCTGCGCGGCGCAGCAGTGCACCACCCCCTCCCTCTCCGCTCACAGACCAGGTGTCCCCAGTCCCGCCGCTTCTATTGTGTCCTGGTTCGGGCTGCAGCGGCCGCCACCAGCAAAACGGCCAGCGGAGGCTCAGTCACAGTGTCTGGCCGCACTGGCTGTATGAAAAGAGGAATGGACCGCAGAGAAGGAAGTGCAGCCGGTGCCTGCCTCAGCCCGCCCACTCATTATCATCTGTGCGCTGACAGAGAAGTGTCACGATCCATGCAGTTTCTCCTCCATGCCTGGGGTGGCGCTCTCTGCTCTGGTACTCAGCACTCTGCTCTGTATCTGCAGCTTGATTATCAGCTGTTACCACAGCTGTGAGCAGCACCTGAACTCACTACTTAGGCCAGCCACACAGGCTCCCTGTTGCCAGTTCATCGTGTCAAGGTTGTCTCAGTTCCTGGTCTTGGTTATGCTGGTCTCTGCTGCTGAATCATCCATAGAGCTGCCGGGTTCCACAGTGCTATCCTCTGATCCAGCTACAGTGCAATCCTGTGATCCTGCTACAGTACAATCCTGTTATCTTGGTATGTTGCACACTCTACCACAGTGCTATCCTGTGATCCAGCTACAGTGCAATCCTGTTATCCTGCTACAGTGCATACTCTACCACAGTGCTATCCTGTGATCCAGCTACAGTGCAATCCTGTTATCCTGCTACAGTGCATACTCTACCACAGTGCTATCCTGTGATCCAGCTACAGTGCAATCCTGTTATCCTGCTACAGTGCATACTCTACCACAGTGCTATCCTGTGATCCAGCTACAGTGCAATCCTGTTATCCTGCTACAGTGCATACTCTACCACAGTGCTATCCTGTGATCCAGCTACAGTGCAATCTTGTTATCCTGCTACAGTGCATACTCTACCACAGTGCTATCCTGTGATCCAGCTACAGTGCAATCCTGTTATCCTGCTACAGTGCATACTCTACCACATCGGTATCCTGTGATCCAGCTACAGTGCAATCCTGTTATCCTGCTACAGTGCATACTCTACCACAGTGCTATCCTGTGATCCTGCTACAGTACAATCCTGTTATCCTGCTACAGTGCATACTCTACCACGGTGCTATCCTGTGATCCTGCTACAGTGCAATCTTGTTATCCTGGTATGTTGCACACTCTACCACAGTGCTATCCTGTGATCCAGCTACAGTGCAATCCTGTTATCCTGCTACAGTGCATACTCTACCACAGTGCTAACCTGTGATCCTGCTACAGTGCAATCGTGTTATCCTGGTATGTTACATACTCTACCACAGTGCAATCCTGCAACCCTGCATTCCCTATTCAAGTGTATCCTGCTATGGTGCAATATCCGCTACTGAACAATCCTATTGCAAAGTGCCTTCACAGTCCACAGTGTCTCTAGTATTTCCACAGTCTACACCGTTTTCATGTATTCAGTCTCCTGGCATCCCATGTCCCCTCAGTTCTCCCTTTCATTTTGTGTTCTCTAGTTATTCCTGGTTTATATTTATTGTTTACAGTTGTACACTGCTTTAATAAACTTGCTATTGTACCGTGAACATCAGTCCCTGTTCATATGTTCTCACAATGGAAAATCCAAACGGATTCTGACAAGAAGCAGGAGCTCAGCCTCAGCTCTGTGAAGGCTGCCCTGTCGGGTGACTTACATGGGTGAGCTGGATGTGATTGCAGCTCCAAATGTTAATAAGGTACTGTGGTACTGTGTGTTTGTCTTAGGTAACTCTGCATCTCTTCATGTACCCAGTGATGGTGATGATTGCTGCAATTTCTATAACTTTATTGTTCCTTCCTCTGGTCCTTTCAATTGTGTTGCTAACTCTATGGTGAGAACGGAATACATAGGATATCCCAAAGCCCGGGATGCTGGCTGTCAATATGCCGACAGCGGCATTCCAGAGGTGAAAATCTCAACAGTCCCCCAAAACCTAAGCTAACCCCTCACACTAACTCACCTTTCCCACAGCTTGACCCTAACCCTCCCCAGTGGTGCCTAACCCCTCTCCCTGCAGCCTAAACCTAACCCTCCCCAGGGCCGTCTTTTCGTATGGGCTCAATGGGCTCTTGCCCAAGGGACCCATGAGTATAAGGGACCTAGGCTGATAGCTGAGGGTCCCCTCTTTCCAGGGGTACCAGATTTTTTAAAATTGGCCCTGGGAAACTGGAGATATCCGACTATAAAGCAGTGGTCCCCATCCAAGCCTGTTAATTGTTTTTCCCAGCCAGATATCTCGGGTTCTGTCTGACTTAGAGTTTTTCTGAGGGTATACTCCAAAAGCTGGGTCTCTCCCTTTTTGGAAGACATTGGCAGCTTGTCTCTACTATGCCCAGAACCAGAGATATCAGCCTTCCAGCAGATGATCCCTGCTCCAGCTCCACACGCCTGGTATGCAGTTTTATATTTGCATTGGTGAATTGCTCTGGCTCCAGAACTCTGATCCCCAAGCCCCCAATATCTACTGAAAGGTGGGATTCTCTAGTTTTTTATATCCCAGTCAAAGCTAAGAAATCTAATTTCAGGAACTTGAGATATCTGCAGTCAAGCAAGCTGCCCTCCCACCAGAAAATGATGAATATTAAGCCCACTCCACTATCCACCCCTCCCCTATGTATTAAACACCCCCTACCACCCTGGAAGCCATATACCGGGGCCCCTTCATTCAGCCCAATGCCCCCTTCTACAGTTTAGCCCCATCTGTGCAGTAAAGGAGTAATTAGCAGAAATTACTGCTTCATGTCCTACATGCTGAGCAGAACATAGAACACCCCCTACCTCCTGCGGGACATCAAAGCTGCCGCTGATAGCTCCCCTCACCCCTACCGCTGGAGGATGGGTAGGGGGCCCAGTGCATTGCTGTGCCCAGGGGCCTACACTGCTGTTAAGACAGCCCTGACCCTCCCTCCCCCACAGCCTAATCCTCCCACCCTAGCAGCCCAACTCTAACCCTCCCTGGGGATGCCTAACTCTATCCCCATACCCGCAGCCTGACCCTCCCACCCCAGCAGCCCAACTCTAACCCTCCCTGGGGATGCCTAACTCTATCCCCCCTACCCGCAGCCTGACCCTCCCACCCCAGCAGCCTAACTCTAATCCTCCCTGGGGATGCCTAACTCTAACCCCCCCTACTCGCAGCCTAACCCTCCCACCCCCAGCAGCCTAACTCTAATCCTCCCTGGGGATGCCTAACTCTAACCCCCCCTACTCTCAGCCTGACATTCCCACCCCAGCAGCCTAACTCTAACCCCCCCTACTCGCAGCCTAACCCTCCCACCCCAGCAGCCTAACCCTAACTCCCCCCATCTGTGGCTTGCCAGTAGTGAAGTCTGGCGTCGGCATCAGCTGGATGCATTTGGCATCCCAACACCAGCATTTCAATTCATGTTGGGATGCTGGCATCAGCATTCCGATTCCTGTCGGGACACTGTGGGGGGCACATTTTTCTATTGTTCTCTGTGGGGGCCACTGTGTTTTTTCTGTCGGGCTATAGGCAAACGCAGGGGGGGGTTCCGGTTGCCCAGAAACCCCCTCCTCTTGGAATGTGGCTCAAATTATGACGACAATAGCAATGGTATATAATACGATTACTAGAGCGGCCACCACATCATGAACTTTAAGGGACCTAGCAGAGCTGCTGCACATGCCCAGTGATAGCAGCTTCTTCTACCAAGTTTGCTGTGTGTTTGGATCTGAGTTTTCATGCAGTACACTGGACCAGAGTAGCTACCAGGAAGAAGAGACAGGAGCCTTACCATGAGGTGGGAGAACGTGTGCATAGAAAATGCAATACTGGTTCTATTATATTTGTGTAGATATTTATAGAGTTTAAGAACCTATGCCCTAGACCATCTATAGTGTTAAATATTAATAATGTGTATTCCATACATTCCAGGGTCATTACTAGGTACCTATACTGCTTCCCCAGACTCATGCACTTGCTCCAATGTTCCACAGAGTGGGATATTGTGGACTGTATTTAGAAACCCCCCTCTAGAAATCCTGCGTTTGCCACTGGGGGCCAATGTGTTTTAGTTTGTGTGTTCTGTGTTGCATCGTGCATGCGTCCTGATGCTGTTCGTACATATTCACAGTACGGATTCAGACACACGCACCAAGAAGTGTATTAGAGATGTGTTGGACTTCCCTAGGTGGTTACAGGGGGTGGCTAACCAGATGCAGAGATAACATAGTAAGCGTGTGTTGTTCATAGTGGTTGTGTTGTGTACCAAAATGCCGAATCACTCACATTGGATGCCATATTCGGATGATCTGCACTTAGCATAGGGCTGGTGAAAGTGTCAATGGTGCAACCGATGGTAGCATCTAAAGACGCACAAAGCATAATTGCAGCATCTGTAGACACTGGGAGTCTTAGTCCTTAAACTTTAGGACACATGGCTGTACACCAGGCAACGGCATTGCAGCGGCATTAGTATAAAAGTCCCAGACGTAACTGCAGCAAAACATATAACGAAGGCTGCAATTGCGTCCAAGTCAGAATCAAGCTCTATAAGGAGGGATCCTCCCCCTTTGACAGACCCCACCCCCATTAGGGCTGCCTTCATCAATTTCCCAGGCTGGTTTTTCATCCCAATCCGCCCCTGTTCTCCTATATATTAGCCCAGATCTGTCACTCTGTGACTGTGTGGATAACGCTGGGAGTGGCTAGGAGCTCTCATTGGGTTAGCAGCAGGTCTATCACACCCAGTCCACAGTTGATTGGGAGAGAAACGCCCTCCCACACAGGTTACATCCAATGGGATGCTCTGTCCTTTGGCTGCTGTGTGTTCCCAGAGCAGGATTAACAATGGGGATGATGGAGCTGCAGCTCGATGTCCACACCCCAAAATAGGCCCCCTGCATCTGCAGCAACACACCCTCCAACAATTTACACATAAAAATCGCTACAAATGCGAAAAAGGGGGCGTGGCCATGGGTACATTGGTGTGGCCATGCCCCTTTTCCTATACTTTCAATGGAAGTTTGGAGAGCCAGAAATCGGTAGAGACCATAGAAAAAAGCTACTGTACCTGCCAAAAAGGTCCAGCTGGAGGGTATGCCACTGTATCTGCAGCAAGTCTCTGTGCAGTAGATAGGGGAAAAAAAAAACTTTTACTGCAGTGTCTTATGGGGGTCATTCTGACCTGATCACTCACTGCAGTTCATCGCAGTGCAGCGATCAGGTCCGAACTGCACATGCTCTGGCACCCACCCCTCCCCCACTACCGCACCAGCACCTCCCCCGTAACTATCCCTCCCCCACCCGCGGCACCCCCGGACCCCCTCCCTCATCCGCGTATTCCCCGCACCTGCCACTCCCCCAACCACAGCACCTACCAGGAGATTTATCAGGCCCTGCGTGCGCTGTTCACACCATTGCAAGGGTTTATGACCCCATAACCATTGCACGCCCTTTGTCCGTGCAATATTTAACCACTCACACAATTATGATTGGAGGTAATACTCCATATAATACAAATATTGCACCCTCGTGCAAGTGTTAAGGGGGCATAGCCCCTTTACGACGGTGTGAAGAGCGCCCGTAGGGCGCGATGAATCACCTAGTCTAATGTATGGAGCGAGGTAATCTACATTAGTCTTGTATAATTAGGTAGGACAAAGCTCTGGACCAGTCCTGAATGCCAAAGAAATGTGTAATCGTGAGTCGAGAGTCCTCGTCCAGGGTGCGTATATATAGGTCCCATTTAATATGGAAGGAATTCGTGGACATGGCTTAATTTAATAACATAGAAAATATGTCGAAATATAGAAATTGAAGGAGTCTAGATTTCAGTTCTTGGAGTGTAGGAGCAGATTTCTTGATCTAGTGGATTAAGATTAATTTCTTGGCTAGTGTCAAAACTATAACAATGAGAGGAAAAATTTGGGACAGGTTAGGTCCCGAATTCCAGTTGTCAAAGCAAAATAGAAGACAGGCATCAGGTGAAAGTATCAAAGACACACTCAGTATGGTATTTAGAAAACAAAATATCTTTGACCAAAATCTGCATACCTTAGAGCACAGGTTCTCAAACTCGGTCCTCAGGACCCCACACAGTGCATGTTTTGCAGGTCTCCTCACAGAATCACAAGTGAAATAATTAGCTCCACCTGTGTACCTTTTAAAATGTGTCAGTGAGTAATTAATTCACCTGTGCAGTGTGCACCTGCTGGGTTACCTGCAAAACATGCACTGTGTGGGGTCCCGAGGACCGAGTTTGAGAACCACTGCCTTAGAGCATTCCCAAATAAAATGACAATACTTAGCATTAGACATAGAGCATTTTGTACATCTACCAGATTCATTTGAAATCATATATTTGGGCTGGGTGGGAGAGATGTAGGCCCTATGTATGAACCTAAGATGGGTTTCTTGAAGGTAGGCTGATTGCAAATATCTAGAGCACGGGTTCTCATCTCAAACTCGGTCCTCAGGACCCCACACAGTGCATGTTTTGCAGGTAACCCAGCAGGTGCACAGGTGTATTCATTACTCACTGACACATTGTAAAAGGTTCACAGGTGGAGCTAATAATTTCACTTGCTATTCTGTGAGGAGACCTGCAAAACATGCACCGTGTGGGGTCCTGAGGACCGAGTTTGAGAACCTATGATCTAGAGTACTTACAATATCTCTCAAGGATGACCTCAGAAGGGCAGGGTAAATTGGGGATATCTGTATTCCAGTTTGTAAAAAAGTCGCTGTGAATACAGGGGAAGATTATATAATATGTTTTAGTTTATACACCTTGGTGGCTCTAAATTGCCACAGTTTGAGAATGATATGAGGGTCATTAGTCAAGGGGGAGGGGATTAGAAGATATTGTATATAACGTCTCACCTGAAGACAGAGGTAAAAATGTTTAATGGGGAGCGAATATTTTTGCAGAAGGTCAGCAAAAGAGGGAACACAACCACCTGGATCAAAAACTTTGTTCACAAGAGCTATTCCTTTACGTCTCCAGATCTAGAAAGAATGGTTATAGAGGGAGGGAAAGAATTCAGGATTACCCCAAAGAGTAAGGTAAGGGGAGAAACGGAAATCTCTCTTTAATTTTTTGTGTAAGCTAACACAATTAATATAGATATCACGAAAAATAATGTTAGAGTATATTTCTTTCAGAATAGCTGAGGATTTAAGGTGTAACAGTGTTGATGGGGAGTAGGGAGCTAAAACCGCCTGATCAAGTGTGACGTCAGTGTAAGTGGATTTTTCCAACAGCCAATCCCCAGCGTATCTGAAAAATACAGTTATGGAACAGGATTTCAAATCTGGGATGTTAAGACCGCCCCTGTGACCTGGGGAGCATACTGTAAATTTAGACCCTAATTTAGATTCCCATAAGAAAATCGATATAGAGGAATTAATAGTTAAGAGGTCTCTATTGGTTAGAGCAATGGGTAGCATCTGTATAGCATAAAATATTTTTGCCAATATCACTATCTTTACAGCTGTTGCTCTACCCAACAGAGAAAAAGGAAGAGTGTTCCAAGATGTCATTAAAGTTGATACCTTCTGAATGATAGGGGGAAAATTGGCTTTATATAGAATTTGTACTTTATTGGTAATGTAAACCCCTAAATACTTTATTTGAGAGGCATTCATTTTAAAGTTTGAAAAGACTGGGGAAGAAGCAAGATCCATAGCATATTTGCCTATTGGTAATATTTCAGATTTTTCTATGTTGATTTTGTATCCAGACTGCTCACCAAATTTATCAATTAATAACATGGCAGTGGGGATAAACGTTAAAGGATCAGTAACAAAAAGTAACATATCGTCTGCAAATAGGGAGACTTTTAATTTAAGTGCTGAAATTTTTATTCCCTGGAAACCAGACAAATTACAAAGCAAAAACGTAGAAAACTGGCATCTTTTGCAGGCGACAAGAAATCATTGTCTGTCCTTGTTAAATATGTGCAGCTTGGCAGGGTAAATTAAGGCAAATTTCTGCTTGTCAGCTATCAGGTGGCTGCATATAGGAGAAAAGGCTCTGTGGGCTTTGGTTACTTCAGCCGAGAAATCTTGGAGTAACCGAATATTCTTCCTCTCCCAATTAAGAACGAGTTGTTTTCTGGAAGCTCTCCATACTTCCAGTTTGTGTGTATAGCTCAGACATTTAAAGATGGTGACTCTAAGGCGTGAATCATTTAGGCGTGGTGGTGGCCTAATTCTGTGAACTCTTTCTATTATCATATCTTTACAAAGGTCTTGTATACCCAATAGTTGTGGTAGAGTGTGATTCACAAATGTCTCCAATGAGGGCCCTTTCAGAGACTCAGGCAGGCCAACAATCCTAATATTATTACACCTGGAGCGATTTTCAATTTCTCTTACGTCCTAGAGGATACTGGGAATCCATTTAGTACCATGTGGTATAGACAGGTCCACTAGGAGCCATGGGCACTTTAAGAATTTGATAGTTTGCGCTGCCTCCTCCCTCTATGCCCCTCCTACCAGACTCAGTTTAGAAAATGTGCCCGGAGGAGCTAGTCACGCTTATGGAAGCTCCTGAAGAGTTTTCTGCATTTCTTTTATCTGTTTGTTATTTTCAGGCAGGACTGGATGGCACCAGCTTGCTTGCTTCGTGGGACTTAGTGGGGAGAATGGCCCAACCTCTTGAAGGGTTAATGGTCCCGTTCCCCACTGACAGGACACTGAGCTCCTGAGGGAACTATTTGCAAGCCCCATCATTGCGATTGTACATTCCCACAGCACGCCATCATCAGTAACAGAGCCAGAAGATAGAATAGTGGTGAGTACTAAGCCGGCGTCCCGGTTAGCGGGTCGCCGGCCATTATGGCGGCATGAAGGTATGGAGACGCACGGCTTCTATATGGGGCGGCTGGGTCTCCAGACTCAGTACACAGTGCAGACACACCGCTTCTGTGGGGGTGAACTGAGTTTCAGTACAATATATGTGTACACAGTACCCAGACTAGCATTACAGATTTAAAAGGGGAACTGACTCAATTTTAGGCACAAAATTACCTCAGCCACTATAAAAAAGTGCGGGAAGACCGCGTGCCATTGAAGGGGTGGGGCTTTACTATGAGCTGATCCAGCAGCTCACCAGCGCCATTTTCCCTCTGCAGTGGACACAGATGCTGACTGACAGGAACGCGCAGCTCCTCCAGAGAGACTCCAAATTACCTCAGCGGTGCCAGGGGGTCATAGCAGGGGGTAAGCGCTTATTAGTGTACTAAGTCCCCAATCTGGGTACTTAGTCTGTGACCCGGCTAAGCTTGGCATTAGCAGTAAGGGCACTGTGTGCTGGCTCCATACTATCTCTGTGTCTCTCTGGAAGGGCTCTTTGTGGGTTAATTGTGCATTTAACCTGTTCCTGTGTATGTGCTCTGTCACTGTCACATTATGTCAGACAAAGAGTGTGTTTCATGTAGGCACAGTGTTCCTCTTCTCCAGGGAGTTCACTGCAGTGTACTCAGTGCAGTGTACCCTCCCAGGCTAGCGGGACAGAGCCAGCTTGGTTAGACTCCATGAGGGGAATGATTTCAAATATTTCTACTAAAGTGTCCCGCAATGAAAAAGAGACGCAAAATTTAAGACAATCGATGACTGAGTTTATGAAAAGAGACTCAGTACCCAAACCAGCATCTCAGTCCCCTGCCATTTGTCCGCAAAAACGTCCTTTGGCACATAACCTGCAGTCTGACTCTGATGATGAAGGGTCAGACAAGGAGGAGGGGGAGGTGAACTCAGAGGTGGGGGAGGCTACTCTGTCACAGGAATAGAGGCTCTCATAAAAGTTATCAGAGAAGTTCTGCATATCCCTGATAAGGTGACAGAGGAGACTGAGCAATCTTATTTTAATATAAAAAATAAATCCTCAGCCACTTTTCCTGTGTCAAAGGAACTAAATACCATGTTTGAAGAACCATGGGTAAATCCTGATAGGATATTTCAAATCCCTAAAAGGTTGATATCATCTTTTCCTTTTACTCTTGAGGATAGGAAAAAATGTGAAAATCAACCGATAGTGGATGCATCTGTATCCAGGCTGTCACAAAAAATAGTATTGCCTGTCCCTGGTGCAGCCTCCCTGAAAGACACGGCTGATCGTAGAATTGAGACCACACTCAAATCTTGTATACAGCTGCTGGGGTGGCTCAGAGACCCGCTATAGCATGTGGGTGGGTTACTAGAGCCATTGCTAAATGGTCGGGTAACCTAATTGAGGGGTTAGATTCTTTATCTAGGGGGGAGATTATTTTACTCCTGCAACATATACAGGATTCTGCGAACTTTATGATGGAAGCTATAAAAGAAATAGGCTTGCTTAATGCACGCATCACTGCTATGGCAGTGTCAGCACGCAGGGGCTTATGGGTACACTAGTGCACTGCTGATGCGGCCTCCAGGAAAGGCGTGGAAGGCCTACCATTCTCAGGAGAGGCCTTATTTGGAGATGAACTAGACAAATGGATCTCCAAAGCTACTGTGGGTAAGTCCACATATCTTCCTTCTGCAGCTCCGCCAGCCAGGAAGGCTTACTCAGCTTCCAATTTACACTGCTTTCAGACGGCCAAGTTTAAGGGCAAAAGGTTCTTCTACAGCCACCAGAAGCGCTAGAGGTAATCCACACAAACCAGCAACTACCAGTTCTCAGGAACAGAGTTCAAGCTCTGCTTCCTCAAAGCCTTCAGCATGATGGTGGATCGCGATACCTGGAAGACTGGCGGGTGGAAGCCCGGCTAAAATTCTTCACATCTGAATAAGTTTGTGCCAGGATCCCTGGGTCATAAATCTTATTTGCCAGATCTACAGACTGGAGTTCCAGGAGCTTTCACCTCACAGATTCTTCAAATCAGGCTTACCAGTTTTGCAGGAGGCAAGTATAACTTTACAGGACGCCATTCAAAAACTGGTACAGACTCAGTTCATTGTTCCAGTTCCACCTCATCTGCAAAACAAGGAGTATTATTCAAACTTGTTTGTAGTACAGAAACCGGATGGTTCAGTAAGACCGATTTTGAACTTCAAGTCGTTGAACCCGTACTTACGAGTGTTCAAATTCAGGATGGAGTCTCTGAGAGCGGTGATCTCAGGTCTGGAGGAGGGGGAATTCCTAGTGTCTCTAGATATCAAGGATGTGTACCTTCACATTCCAATCTGGCCGCCTCATCAGGCTTATCTATGGTTTGCACTGCAGGACTGTCACTACCAGTTCCAGGCCCTGCCATTTGGTCTCTCCACGGCACCGAGAGCATTCACCAAGGTGATGGCAGAGATGATGTTTCTCCTTCGCAAACAGAGAGTGAACATAATTCCGGGCCATTCAGGTCCATTCGGACAATGTTATGGCTGTGACGTACATAAACCGACAGAGCGGAATGAAAAGCAGAGCAGCAATGTCAGTGTTAGGGTCTCCTGCTCTGTGCTGCCACGTCGTCATGGCAACCGGGAGACAAGTGCTAGCGGAGTAACCTGAGCGTAGCTGATACTCCGGTTCGGGTTTTTTGCTGTGCAATGGTTACAGGCTCTGTGCACGGCAGGGGATCCGGTGCTGGTTTTTGTGCTCACAGTCTGTGAGGTCTGAGTGGGGCGTGGACAGCACCTGCTATATAAACCCTCTTCTCAGGTTAGGCAGATGCTGCTGAATCTTTGTTGGTTAGTCAGTTCCTGAAAGCTAGCTAGTACTGTGTAAACTTTGTATTTGTTTGTTGCTTACTGCAAATAGGCCTTGGGATTTGGTATTACACTCTGCCAATCCAGACCTAGCAGTAAGACTGGAGTCAGTCATTTAACCTGCTGGGGTTCTTTTGCTACTCTGTGAACCTAGCAAGTTTGCGGCTGTATTCTCAGACTTGCCTGCCAAAATCCTTTCTCACTGTGCAAGGTGTTCAGGTGTCAGTTTAGTGGCAGTAAGCTGAACCAGTGCACTGCAAGTGAGGACTAGGATTGTGGAGACTCTCCTTGTGTCTATTATTCCATCTCTGACCAAGGAGTTTACTGCCACACCCGTTAGTAACCCTTTAGGGTTTTGCTGTTGCCCTTAGCAACAGCATTTCGGGTTCTCTACGTATTAAATCACTACATCTCGCTTCTTTCCATCTGAGCATTCCTAATACTAGGGAGACACCCAGTTTCTTAGCCTTTGGGCTTCTCTGTTCACTTTGTGTTTATTTTGTTACCCTATCACCTTCTGTGTATGTAATGTCATATTCCCCAGTCTGTCTGTGAGTTCATTTGTTTTGCATCCCTCACCGTTCAGACACCAGTACATTCCTGCTGGCACTGGTGTGCATAACATATTCAGCAGCCCAATACTCCTGTTGAAATTTTGTGGGAATATGGAGCATACCCCTCAAAATACTTTGTAACAGGTGGTCGATCAGGTGCAGGTCCTGACTCGACAATTTAATGATTTGTCCATTAAAATGCACACCTCACAGGCCACTGGCGGAGCTCCCGCAGCAGCAGTACCTTCAGGGGTTAAGGAGCCGAAAGTAAATCTCCTGGATCGTTTTTCTGGAGATCGCGCGTAGTTCTTTTGTTTCAAGGAGAGCTGCAAGCTATATTTCCAGCTTAGGCCTCAGTCTTCTGGGTCGGAGATTCAGCGGGTGGGCATAGTGATTTCCTTGCTACAAGAAGACCCACAGGTCTGGGCATATGGGTTGCAGCCTGACTGTCCGTCGCTTAAAAGTGTTGATGCTTTTTTTACGGCACTGGGCATTTTGTATGATGACCCTGACAAGACGGCCTCAGCCGAGGCTCAGATTTCGATCCTTAAGCAAGGGCGAAGGCCAGTTGAGGTTTATTGTACGGAGTTTTGGAGGTTGGCCCATGATACCCAGTGGAATGACCCAGCCCTGAGACACCAGTACCGAAGAGGTCTTTCTAACCAGTTAAAAGACCAACTGGTACAATATCCCTTGCCTGATAGCTTGGATCAGCTCATGCAGTTATCCATTCGGGTGGATAGACGGCTGAGAGAGCGCAGGCTTGAAAGGGAGACCGCAGTTTCCTTTTTTCCCAAGGGAACCTCAGACTCTGAGGAATATTCTGAGGAGCCTATGCAGATTGGGGCTACCCGCCTCTCCTCGCGTGAGAAGACGCGGAGGAGACAGCAGGGGTTATGTTTGTACTGTGGGAATAAAGGTCATGTGGTAGTATCATGCCCAGAAAAGCCGGAAAACTTCAGGGCCTGAGGGTGATGGGAAATATCCTGTCAGGCCAGAAGTCAGAATTTCCCAAGAAGACTTTTATCATTCCGGTGACCTTGAAGATCCTCGGTCAAACTGTCAAGACTGAGGCCTTTGTGGACAGTGGGGCCGACGGGGTTTTTATGGACCGCCAATTCGCCCTGAAACACTCTGTTCCCTTAGTACCCTTGGCATCGGAAATTGAGATTTGTGGGTTAAACGGGGAACCATTATCCCAGGGTAAAATTACCTCTTGCACTAGCCAGATTTCTTTGTTTATTGGAGCCACACACTCTGAAAAATTGTCCTTTTATGTGACTGTCTGTACTTTTGCCCCATTGGTGTTGGGGTTACCCTGGTTAAGGGCCCACAATCCTCAATTTGACTGGGTCTCTGGGGAGATTCTTAGTTGGGGTACTGATTGTTTCAGGAGTTGCTTGAGCCTTCCAGTCAGGCTTTCGCAGCTAAGTTTGCCAGGATTGCCAGGATGTTATGCAGATTTTGCGGACGTGTTCTCCAAAAGAGTTGCAGAGGTACTACCTCCCCATCACCCCTATGACTGTGCCATTGATTTGTTGCCCAATGCTAAGCTTCCCAAGAGCAGGTTGTACTCCCTGTCACGTCCTGAGACTCAGGCTATGGCAGAGTACATTCAGGAGAACTTGGCTAAGGGATTTATCAGACCTTCACAGTCTCCAGTTGGGTCGGGGTTCTTCTTCGTGGGTAAAAAGGACGGTTCGTTGCGACCCTGCATCGACTTCAGGGAATTGAACCGTATCACGATTAAAAACTCATACCCACTGCCTCTCATTTCGGTCTTGTTTGACCAGCTTCGTACTGCCACCATTTTTTCTAAGATTGACCTACGCGGTGCGTACAATCTAATCCGGATGGAAGACTGCCTATAATACCCACTCAGGGCATTATGAATATTTGGTGATGCCTTTTGGGCTCTGTAATGCCCCGGCAGTCTTCCAGGACTTCATGAACGATGTGCTCAGGGAATATTTGGATAGATTCTTAGTTGTATACTTAGATGACATCCTAATCTTCTCCTATTCCCTGGAGGAACATCGGAAGCATGTACGCTTAGTCCTCCAGAAACTCAGAGACCACCGGCTTGGGGCGAAGCTGGAGAAGTGCGAATTTGAAGTTCAGCAAATCGCATTTCTAGGATATATTATCTCCCCAGAAGGTTTCCAAATGGAGGGTTCCAAGGTACAGGCAGTCCTGGATTGGGTGCAGCCCACTAGTTTGAAGGCGCTTCAGCGTTTTCTGGGCTTTGCGAATTCTTATAGATGATTTATCGCTGGATTTTCGTCTATAGTGGCGCCCTTGGTGGCACTCACTAAGAAAGGGGCGGATGTTGCTCACTGGTCTTGTGAGGCCAAAGCAGCTTTTGCCCGTCTCAAAAGGGCATTTGTCTCGGCCAAGGTGCTGCGACACCCAGATCCAGAGCGTCCTTTTGTGGTGGAGGTGGATGCCTCTGAGATGGGTATTGGGGAAGTGCTCTCTCAGATGGGGGTGTCTGATAATCGCCTTTATCCCTGTGCTTACTTTTCCCGTAAATTTTCGCCTGCCGAGATGGATTATGACGTGGGTAACCGGGAATTGTTGGCTATTAAGGATGCACTCGAGGAGTGGAGACACTGGCTTGAGGGGGCTAAGTTTGTGGTCTCAATTCTCACCGACCATAAGAATTTGGCATATTTAGAGTCAGCGAAGCGCCTCAATGCCAGGCAGGCACGATGGGCTTTGTTTTTTGCTCGCTTTAATTTTTTGATAACATATCGCCCTGGGTCAAAAAACATCAAGGCTGATGCACTCTCGCAGAGTTTTGCTCCAATCCAGGAGACCACCGAGGAGCCATTGCCCATTGTGTCCCCATCATGTATTAAAGTGGGCATTACCCAGGACCTATTGTCATTAGTCCTTAGAGCACAGGAGCAGGCTCCTCCAGACCTTCCGGTAGGTCTTTTGTTTGTGCCTCCTAGGTTAAGACAGCGAGTGTTCCTGTAATTCCATGCCAAGAAGTCGGCAGGTCACCCGGGTATTGCCAGAACTCGGGAGTTGCTATCTAGGGTGGTGTGGTGGCCCTCGGTGGCTAGGGATGTGGATCAGTGGGTTCGGGCATGTGACATCTGTGCCCGAAATAAGACTCCTAGAGGGGTTCCTGTTGGCCCATTACATCCACTCTCTATTCCATCTAAGCCCTGGACCCACATTTCAATGGATTTTGTGGTGGACTTGCCCAAATCCTTGGGGATGACAGCCATCTGGGTTGTCGTTGACAGGTTTTCGAAGATGGCGCACTTCGTTCCATTGGTTGGGCTGCCATCGGCCAGACGCCTGTCTGAATTATTTATGCTGCATGTTGTGCGCCTCCACGGGTTGCCACTTGATGTGGTCTCTGACCGCGGATCCCAGTTTGTGGCCAAATTCTGGAGGGCATTTTGTTCCGATCTCCAGATTTCTGTCAGCTTGTCGTCAGGCTACCATCCGCAGTCTAATGGGCAGACTGAAAGGGTGAACCAGTCCTTGGAGCAGTTCCTCAGGTGTTATGTCTCCAAGTGTCAGACTGACTGGGTTGCTCATCTGTCCATGGCGGAGTTTGCCTATAACAACGCGACTCACTCTGCTACAGGGATCTCTCCCTTCCTTTGTGTGTATGGGCATCATCCTAAGGCCAATTCTTTTGACCCCCTGGACTCCACGCCTGGTGGTTCCTCTGTGGTTTCGGTCCTTAGAGGTATTTGGAGGAAAGTGAAGAAAGCCCTTGTGTCTGTGTCATTAGTGACCAAAAGGGTTTTTGATAAGCGGAAAAGACCCTGCAGCTTCAAATTAGGAGACTTTGTCTGGTTGTCTACCAAGAATTTGAAGTTGAGACAGCCATCTCATAAGTTAGGCCCCCGGTTCATCGGTCCTTATAAGATCACTAGGGTTATCAATCCGGTGGCATTTCAGTTAGATCTACCCCGTTCTTTGGGTATCAATAAAACATTTCATTGTTCCCTTTTAAAACGGGCAATTAGTAATCCTTCTTCCAGTGGAAGACCTTCCCCTCTTCTGATACGTGGCCAGAGGGAGTTTGTTGTTGAAAGGATTCTTGACTCCAAGATGGTTCGGGGTCGGCTGTCATTTTTGGTGCACTGGAAGCGGTATGGCCCGGAGGAGCGGTCGTGGGTGCGCAGTTGTGATCTTCATGCCCCCAGACTGTTACGCTCTTTCTTCTCGCAGTTCCCCGATAAACCCGGTGGTAGGGGTTCTTTGACCCCTCGTCAGAGGGGGGGTACTGTTAGGGTCTCCTGCTCTGTGCTGCCACGTCGTCATGGCAACCGGGAGACAAGTGCTAGCGGAGTAACCTGAGCGTAGCTGATACTCCGGTTCGGGTTTTTTGCTGTGCAGTGGTTACAGGCTCTGTGCACGGCAGGGGATCCGGTGCTGGTTTTTGTGCTTACAGTCTGTGAGGTCTGAGTGGGGCGTGGACAGCACCTGCTATATAAACCCTCTTCTCAGGTTAGGCAGATGCTGCTGAATCTTTGTTGGTTAGTCAGTTCCTGAAAGCTAGCTAGTACTGTGTAAACTTTGTATTTGTTTGTTGCTTACTGCAAATAGGCCTTGGGATTTGGTATTACACTCTGCCAATCCAGACCTAGCAGTAAGACTGGAGTCAGTCGTTTAACCTGCTGGGGTTCTTTTGCTACTCTGTGAACCTAGCAAGTTTGCGGCTGTATTCTCAGACTTGCCTGCCAAAATCCTTTCTCACTGTGCAAGGTGTTCAGGTGTCAGTTTAGTGGCAGTAAGCTGAACCAGTGCACTGCAAATGAGGACTAGGATTGTGGAGACTCTCCTTGTGTCTATTATTCCATCTCTGACCAAGGAGTTTACTGCCACACCCGTTAGTAACCCTTTAGGGTTTTGCTGTTGCCATTAGCAACAGCATTTCGGGTTCTCAACGTATTAAATCACTACATCTCGCTTCTTTCCATCTGAGCATTCCTAATACTAGGGAGACACCCAGTTTCTTAGCCTTTGGGCTTCTCTGTTCACTTTGTGTTTATTTTGTTACCCTATCACCTTCTGTGTATGTAATGTCATATTCCCCAGTCTGTCTGTGAGTTCATTTGTTTTGCATCCCTCACCGTTCAGACACCAGTACATTCCTGCTGGCACTGGTGTGCATAACAGTCAGAGGTGTCAAGAATTCTCCTCTGGGCAGAAAAACACGCTGTGGCGTTGTCAGCGGACTTCATTCCGGGAGTAGACAACTGGGAAGCAGACTTCCTCAGCAGACACGACCTGCACCCGGGGGAGTGGGGCCTTCACCCGGAGGAGTTCAGGTGCTTGACACGTTGGTGGGGATATCCACACATCGACATGATGGCCTCATTTCTCAACAAGAAGCTGAAGCGGTATTGTTCCAGGTCGAGAGACCCACAGGCAGTGACAGTGGATGTTCTGACGACTCCATGGGTCTATCAGATGGTGTACGTGTTTCGTCCGCTTCCTCTGATCCCAAGACTTCTGAAAATAATAAAAAGGGAAAAGGTTCAAGCAATACTCATTGCTCCGTACTGGCCAAAAAGGGCCTGGTACGCAGACCTTCTGGAGATGCTCCTCGAAGATCTGTGGCCTCTACTTCTTCGCGAGGATCTTCTGCAACAGGGCCAGTTCATCTATCAAGACTTACCATGGCTACATTTAACAGCATGGCAGTTGAATGGCTAATTCTAGCCAGGGGAGGGATCCCTGACAAGGTCATCCCGACTATGATCCAAGCCAGGAAGGGGCTAACGTCTAAACATTACCACCGTATTTGGAAGAAAGGTGCTCTGCACATCCAACCTCCCTTTGTGCCTCCCACGGCACCTTGGAATCTCAATTTGGTGCTGCAGTTCCTCCAATCAGACTGATTTGAACATTACAGGAGGTAGATGTAAAATATCTTATGTGGAAGACCGTCACACTGTTGGCCTTGGCTTCAGCAAGACGTCCGTCGGAACTGGGGCGTTGTCTCTCAAGAGCCCCTATTTAATTTTCCATGAGGACAGAGCTGAACTCAGAACTCATCAGCAATTTCTTCCTAAAGTGGTGTCTGCGTTTCACATCAACCAACCTATTGTGGTTCCGGTTGTTGCTGACACCTCTGCTACTTCAAAGTCTTTGGTTGTTGTGAGGGCTTTGAAGGTGTATGTAAAACGAACAGCTCGTCACAGAAAATCGGACTCGCTGTTTGTTCTTTAAGATCCCAATAAGATTGGGTGTCCTGCTTCAAAGCAGTCAATTGCACGCTGGATCAGGCTCTCTATTCAGCATGCTTATTCCACGGCAGGATTGCCGGCTCCAGGATCTGTACAGGCCCACTCTACTAGGTCGGTGGGTTCTTCTTGGGCGGCTGCCTGGGGTGTCTCGGCTTTACAGCTCTGCCAAGCAGCTACTTGGTCAGGTTCGAACACGTTTGCTAAGTTCTACGAGTTTGATACTTTGGCCACTGAGGACCTTTAGTTTGGTCAATCAGTTCTGCAGGAACCTAAGCACTCTTCCACCTGGATTGGGAGCTTTGGTACTTCCCCATGGTACGAAATGGCTTCCAAGTATCCTCTAGGACAGGGGTGGGGAACCTCCGGCCCGTGGGCCGTATAAGGTCCGTAAATCCGTTGGTTCTGGCCCACCCACTTGTGTCAGTGAGACACGCCGCCGCTCAGTCCGGCGGCAGCGTGTCTCAGCTGTCAGGAAGAAGAACGCAGCTACTATGTCTCAAACCATAAGATCTCAAACCAGCCGCCAGTTCGTGAGACAGAGCTCGCGGACCGGCAGCCAATCAGGAGCCGCTGCTGCCGGTCCGAGAGCTCTGATTGACTCACGAACAGGTGGCTAATTTGAGGTCCTACATGCCGCCGCCCGACATAGCTGCGCTCTCCTCCCTGTCCTGACCCCCTGACACCCGAGACATGCCGCCGGATGGACCAGCAGCAGCGGTGAGCAGCACAGTGGGGTGGGGGGGGGCACTGTGGGGGAATTTGTGGATCTGGCACTGTGGGGGCATTTGTATAACTGGCACTGTGGGGGCATTAGTAAACCTGGCACTGTGGGGGGCATTTGTATACCTGGCACTGTGGGGGAATTTGTATACCTGATACTGTGGGGGCATTTGTATACCTGGCACTGTGGGGGCATTTGTGGATCTCGCACTGTGGGGGCATTTGTGGATCTGGCACTGTGGGGGCATTTGTATACCTGACACTGTGGGGGCATTTGTATACCTGACACTGTGGGGGCATTTGTGGATCTGGCACTGTGGGGGCATTTGTGGATCTGGCACTGTGGCGTCATTTGTGGATCTGACACTGTTGGGGGCATTTGTATACCTGACACTGTGAGGGCATTTGTATACCTGACACTGTGAGGGCATTTGCTGGCACTGTGGAAGCAATTGTGGATCTGGCACTGTGGGGGCAATTGTGGATCTGGCACTGCACTGTTGGGGGCATATGTGTATCATGTCCCATTTTAATTGGCCACACCCATTTTTCGGAGGCGCGCACACAGTACCTCTGAGGGGCATACCTACGAGGGGGCAGGGTAATTTTTTAAGTTGAGAATTTTTGTATGGCCCCCGAAGGATTTTATAAATATCCAAATGGCCCTTGGTAGAAAAAAGGTTCCCCACCCCTGCTCTAGGACATAAGAGAAAATAGGATTTTAATTATCTACCGGTAAATCCTTTTCTCGTAGTCCGTAGAGGATACTGGACGCGTTCTTCTTGCACTCATACTTGGTTAAGTATTGTTGTTTGGTTCAGCTGTTGCTGTTTCTGTTTTCAAGTTTGGTTAGCTTGGCTTTCCTCATGTTTTGTGTGTGCTGGTTTGGAATCACACCACTATCTTTTTATATCCTTCTCTCAAAGTATGTCCGTCTCCTCGGTCACAGTTTCCTAGACTGAGTCTGGTAGTAGGGGCATAGAGGGAGGAGCCAGTGCACACTATCAAATTCTTAAAGTGCCCATGGCTCCTAGTGGACCCATCTATACCCCATGGTAATAAATGGATTCCCAGTATCCTCTACAGACTACGAGAAAAGGATTTACCGGTAGGTAATTAAAGTCCTATTTTCCTCCAGTCTATTGATTATAGTGTAATTTTCCTTTTCAAGTCTCTTGACTTCATCTGCCAAGTTATGGGCTATAAAGCCAATTCTGTTTTCAGCAGTGGAGACGCACATATTTAACTGCTGCATCTGTGAGGTAATGTCACTTATTGCCTTGGTGAGTAGTAGGCCCACAGTGGCCGTTATGGCATCTACGAGATTCCCATATGTGAGTGGGCTGTTGCGGTGCCGTTGAGGGGAGGCATTATCAGTGTCCTGGAAGTCTATAGCAGACTTCTTGGAAGCAGGGGAGGCAGCGTACGCCTCCGTGTCCGACGCCATGACAGGATCCACTCCTCTGTTTACCTGCCGCAGCGCCTGCTGTTGTGAGCACGGCGGCTGCTAGGAGGTAATGTATTTATCTATTCCTGGATATGCAGCAGTCGGGGAGACTGAAGGGGGGTGAAATGGGGGCTAGAATTGTAAGCTTGCGAGCAGGGCCTTCCTACCTCTATGTCTGTCTGTTTTTACACAGTTTTTTTCTATTACTGTTCTAATTGTAAAGCGCAACGTAATATGCTGCGCTATATAAGAAACTGGAAAGAAAGAAAGAAAGAAAGAAAGAAAGAAAGAAAGAAAGAAAGAAAGAAAGAAAGAAAGAAAGAAAGAAAGAAAGAAAGAAAGAAAGAAAGAAAGAAAGAATAAATAATAATCATCAGCCTTGTAAAGGTACAAAAAGACCGGGCACGGGGGGTAATTCCAAGTTGATCGCAGCAGGATTTTTCTTAGCAATTGGGCAAAACCATGGCCCTCATTCCGAGTTGTCCGCTCGTTATTTTCCTTCGCATCGGTGCGATTTTCCGCTAACTGCGCATGTGCAATGTTCGCACTGCGGCTGCGTCAAGTAAATTTGCTAAGAAGTTTGGTAATTTACTCACGGCATTACGAGGTTTTTTCTTCGTTCTGGTGATCGGAGTGTGATTGACAGGAAGTGGGTGTTTCTGGGCGGAACCTGGCCGTTTTATGGGTGTGTGTGAAAAAACGCTGCCGTTTCTGGGAAAAACGCGGGAGTGGCTGGAGAAACGGGGGAGTGCCTGGGCGAACGCTGGGTGTGTTTGTGACGTCAAACCAGGAACGAAACTGACTGAACTGATCGCAGTGGCAGAGTAAGTCTCGAGCTACTCAGAAACTGCAAAGAAATTTCTATTCGCAATTTTGCGAATCTTTCATTCGCAATTCTGCTAAGCTAAGATACACTCCCAGAGGGCGGCGGCTTAGCGTGTGCACTGCTGCGAAAATCGGCTAGCGAGCGAACAACTCGGAATGAGGGCCAATGTGCACTGCAGGGGAGGCAGATATAACATGAGCAGAGAGAGTTAGATTTGGGTGGGTTAATTTATTTCTGTGCAGGGTAAATACGGAGTGGAGCGGAGCTGTGAGACAGAGCTGCTCACACCATGGCCCTCATTCCGAGTTGTTCGCTCGTTCTTTTCCTTTGCATCGGTGCGATTTTCCGCTAACTGCGCATGCGCAATGTTCGCACTGCGGCTGCGCCAAGTAAATTTGGTATTTTACTCACGGTATTACGAGGTTTTTTCTTCGTTCTGGTGATCGTAGTGTGATTGACAGGAAGTGGGTGTTTCTGGGCGGAAACTGGCCGTTTTATGGGAGTGTGTGAAAAAACGCTGCCGTTTCTGGGAAAAACGCGGAAACTCAGAAACTGCAAAGAAAAATCTTTTCGCAATATTGCGAATACTTCGTTCGCAATTCTGCTAAGCTAAGATTCACTCCCAGAGGGCGTCGGCTTAGCGTGTGCACTGCTGCGAAAAGCGGCTAGCGAGCGAACAACTCGGAATGAGGGCCTATGCACCTGGAACCGGAACAAATCATCTTTAGTAGGAAATATTTTAGTTTGAAATGAGTGCTTGATATTGATTTTTGTTATAGAAATAATAGTAGCTCAGTCATTACTTACAAAAGTATAAATTGATTGATTTAGGTTTACTGTACTAAAACAAAATTGAAGGTTCATTGGGTGAAAAAGAAAATTATTAACACAGTTCTGTGCGTGTGGAGACCAGGGGGGTTTACCTTGGTGGAGGTGGGTGTTCAAAGAAGAGTATGCTACTGCACAGACTCTAGTCTTCCTGTGCTCCAAGGAGGCCTCATGTCCTATCCTAAAATGGCCACCAAGATCACTTTTGTGTAGGGGTCATCTTATTTCTTACTTTTTAACTATATAAGACTGTGTAGTGACATGGTGGGAGACAGACATTTCCTACTTAGGTCCTATGAGAGACCTGGTTAACACCTGCCATAAAACTTCACTCCCCCCATCATTCCCCCCCCCATCCCCCGCCGCCGAGTCGCCCTTCGGCCGTATCGGCTGTCAGGCACCTCGGCGGAAAATGCCCAGTGTGTAGGAACCTTTAAGGAATGTCTATCAGGGAGTTTGTATACGAGTAATAGAGCAGACGAGATTATTATGCCTCTTGCCAAAAACTCAGTCTTGGTGCAATTTTTATCAAATGTGTCTTTATTCCCACATTCCCTCCAGCAACAGTCTGTGATGCATAAATTGCCATATGACAAGTGGGCACCAAGTATCAGCTTCAGTAAGGATTGTAGTTGTTCTCTTGGATCTAAATACAGATGGAGATCATCAAAAGCTCTCTTAATGATCTGAGTCTTCAAGAACCAAGTTATTCCCCCATGTCTTCCTTCCATTTAATTTCATGTGAATCCTTCAAGGCTTGGCCGTGTAATAGCAATAAACTATAAAATGCCAAGATGAGACTTTCCAGTCAGATCTTTTAAATACATTTCTAGGGAGGAGTACAAACTTGGTCATGAAAGATCAACAGTGATATATAAATGTTTGAATTTTAGGTATTTGAAGAAGCTAGTAGATGGGAGCTGAAAGGAATTCAGGGAAGTAGTAGAAATGTTATATTGTGTTTGGTTCAGTCTCTAAAGACTTTTGATACCTTTTGGGAGAGCTGGTTTACTCTATAAAGGAGATATCATTGTTGGATTATATATCAATTAGAAAAGCTCTCACACAATGGGCCGTATACTGAGTCATAGGCACAGTGGCTGTAGTTGTGGGCAGCCGTGGGAGCCAGATTCAGCTTATGTTAAGGTGAGATTCCGTAGTACATCTGCTAGTGGAAACCCATGCAGCCCACTGATTTTATGCCAGCTGTGCTGCCCATTGATTTTATGCCTTCACCACAACCATCATCATTAGTATGCACTTGCACCAGTCCCATGCAAGGTGCAAGAGATACAGATGCATTATAGCTTGGAGAGTGATAAAATGGACAGAGATAAATAGTACCAGCCAATCAGCTCCTAACTGCCATGTTACAGGCAGTTAAGACTAGAGCTGACTGGCTGGCACTTTATCTCTCTCCATTTTATCACTCTTCAAGTGATGATGCATCTAGCCCACAGATTTTCCTGTACTCATGACTCAGAATGGCTCGGAACTTTTGATACACATTCACAAGTCAGGGTAGTTGAATGCACTCACATTGTAGCCGTCAATTTCACGTATCCAGCCAAGTTCCGCACATGTCAGAATAGGAAGGACATACACAAAATGCATAGATTCGCATCTGCGCATGCGCTCTATGTAAAGACTCGCCATTTGTTGGCCGAGATCAGTTTTTAGTAGTGATGAGCGAGGTTCGGTTTTACTCGGTTTTACTCGGTTCTCAAAACGGCATCTTATTGGCTATCCAAAACACGTGACATCCGAGAGCCAATAAGATGCTGTTTTGAGAACCGAGTAAAACCGAGTAAAACCGAATCCGCTCATCACTAGTTTTTAGGAGAAGTGCCAAATAGCAAGAATGAAGGCTGAGGTGGTACCTCTTGACATCGTACTTGTATTTTAATTCACATGGCGATGGACTGAGTTAAATATGTTGCTAGGTAACACTTCCGTACAGTAGATTCGGAAGGCACAGTCAGTCCCCTGATGAACGGTTCTGGAGAATACACATGTGCACCCTGGGACTTCAACCTGACCATGCAGATTTGGAAATACTTTCCCTAATATTATTAAGAAAAGCAGAAGGAATCCAGACCTGAAGCGTTTGTAATGAATAACAGATCCTAGGAAATATATTCATCATGCAGCCTGTGCCGAAGATATCAATATTGTTCCATTTACTAAATTTGGACTATAACACTGTAGTTCTCAGTAAAAAGGAACTAGTGTTTTCTGAATTTTGTGACGTATAAATTTCTATATATTTACACACAGACCATTCCCTGATTATACCCAAGAGGGTGCCCATAGGATGAAATACCTGGACATCTACCAGACCACATACATACCTCCCAACATTTGCAATCTAGGGAGATGGACACGGGTGCGAGCGTAGTGCGCACCACCCTGAAAAGGGGCCGTGGCCTATGGCCTACGTTTTCATCACTGAGGGTACATGCCCACGTTCTGTGAGCTGCTGGCATGCCCTCTCTCTCCCTGTCTCAACTGAATAGACGCTGTGCGCACAGCGTCTATTCTACAGGAGCCTCCAAGCTGCCCCCTCCACTGCAGGACATTGCGGCCCGCGGGTGGGACAGCGGGACAAATGGTTCGGAATTGTGCATGCACGGCATGTGCATTGCGCACGCGCGTCGCTGCCCGCAACGGCGCGCACAGTGAAAAAAGAAGATGCAGCGCCGATTGCGAGAAGATTGACAGCGGAGAGGCGTCTTCGAGGAGTGGTCGTCCGAGCGCAGGCGTGTCCAGGCAAACGGAGGGCGGATGTCTGACGTCAAAGCCGGGAGGAACATCGCTGGATCCGTCGCACAGGGTAAGCATAACCAGCCTTACTCTTCAGCAGCACAAAACTTTTTTAGCTTAGCAGGGCTGCACAAGCGAACGCAGCCCTGCTAAGCTAAAATACACTTCCCCATAGGCGTGGATTAGTTGATCGCACCAGCAGCAAAAAGTTGCTGGCTGCGATCAACTCGGAATGACCATCATTATCAAGGTGCATCAGTACAAGTACAGCAAGGTGAGAAAATGACACCACACATTGCTTGTCATGTAACAAAAATTTTTATTTTGCAAACTGAATTTGGTAGAAAAAATATGTGCTTTTTATTTCAAGACATTACTATTTTTAATAAATATGTGGCCAACATGGCTGAACTTTAGCAAACAGTATAAAGTTTTCATGATGCAGCACATCTGCATCATTACATTTATGAAATGAAAAAAAAAAGCTATATATAGGTACAAATGTGATGCATTCTGATAATATGGCGTTGAGTGGCACCGCAGCCAGGGGCACAATGCACACATGCAACTTGGGGTAGGAAAATGTGTCCCAGGTACCATCAACCTGCACCAAGTTGCATGTGTGCATTGTGCCCCTGGCTGTGGTGCCACTCAACGCCATAGTATCAGAATGCACCACATCTGTTGCTATATATAGCAAGGGCAGCATTACATTTGTGAAACGTAATAAAAATGGCACATATATATATCAAAATATAACTATTTTTATAAATATGCAGCCAACATGGCTGAACGTTTTCAAACACTATCTTTATTGTAGCATCTGATGCAGTATGAAATATGGTGGTAGTGGCACATGATTTCAGACTATACCGTGAGGAAGAGTGCCTGTGGGTGACTGAACAAACAGAAGAGAGAGAGACTGCCTATAACCGCCTGGTGGAGTAGTCAAAGCCCACCTTCTTAGCGGACACTGTGGTCTGGGTCTGGAAAAATTGAAGTTCGCTGGCACCAACAACCTGCCCCTAGTAGCATGTTTGTATTATGTGCCTGAAAGCGGTGCCACTCTTAACCATGGTCTTCATGATGCAGCACATCTGCACCATTACATTTATGAAATAAAAATAAATTGCTATATATAGCAGCAGATGTGATGCATTCTGATACTACGGCGTTAAGTGGCACCGCTGCCAGGGGCACAATGCACACATGCAACTTGCGGTAGGAAGATGGGTCCCCGGTACCATCAACCTGCACCAAGTTGCATGTGTGCATTGTGCCCCTGGCTGTGGTGCCACTCAGCGCTGTAGTATCAGAATGCACCGCATCTGCAATATATAAGTGCATGAATACATTTGTGAACCAAAAAAATTATTGTGTATATATATATATATATATATATATATATATATATATATATAGTACCTTGCTGTCCCGGCACTCCCAGTATCCACTGGGGGATATGTCCTGCTCAGGTGCCTTCCTCCGTGGAGGGCTTTGGTGAGGCCCCCCAGAATATTGCAATCACAGAAAAGGCGGCACTCAGAGACTGTCAAAAATTCTTGTATTGGTGCAAAAAGAAATCAACGTTTCGGGGACCAGTTCCCCTTCTTCAGAAGAAGGGGAACTGGTCCCCGAAACGTTGATTTCTTTTTGCACCAATACAAGAATTTTTGACAGTCTCTGAGTGCCGCCTTTTCTGTGATTGCTATATATATATATATATATATAAACATTAGTATTTTTAGTAATATGCGGCCAACATAGCTGAACTTTTTCAAACACTAAAGCTTTATATTATTGTTTCTTCAAATTTTTATTTTGAATATAAATATGGTGCAGTATGATATATGGTGTTTTTTGAGTGGCAGCGCTTTCAGGGGCACAATGCACACATGCAGGTAGGCCCGGCTTCAGGCTCCCTGGCATCATCAACCTGACCCAAGCTGCATGTGTGCATTGTCCACCTGAAAGCGGCGCCGCTAAAATGCCATATATCATAGTGCACCAGATCTATCGCAATATATACCAGGGCAACAGAAATTTTATATACACCGACAGATGTGGTGCATTCTGATACTACGGTGTTGAGTGTCACCGGTGCAGCTAGGGGCAGGAAGATGGTTCCCCGGTACCATCAACCTGTCCCTAGCAGCATGTGTGCATTGTCCGCCTGAAAGCGTTGACACTCACCGTAGTATCAGAATGCACCACATCTGTTGGTTTGTATAACAAGGGCAACAGTAAATGAGAATCACCCTACATTTGAAAGAGACTTGTCTCCTCCATCTCCTCTTGTTCCCCCTGTGACATTAAGGAGGTCAAAATTGCGAAGGGGACGGTGGATGTGTGGCTGGCTTGGGAAGGGTAGCTGGGTTGAGGAGGAGATTGGATAGTGGGGGAAGAGTAGGTGGATGGGGGTGGAGGTTGACAATAACGGGAAAGGTGGCTAGTTTAAGCTGGAGGGGTTTGAGGAGGATGGAAAGTGGAGGAAGGGTAGGTAGTTGGGGTCTGTGGTTGCGGATAACCGGAATGGTAGCTGGGATGCGGAGGAGGATGGGTACTGGATGAAGGGTAGGTGGATGGTGAACTGAAGGTCAATGGGAGATGAGGAGCAGGTGCTTGAGGTTCTGGCCCACGAACGTTCCACTCTGGTGTCAGTTGTCCTGTGAGTGTTTTGTACAAAACGTGTGACACCAAGCGCTGGCACTCTACTTGCTGCTGCTCTGAAACCTTACGCATGGTTTTGCTAACATATGACGCAAAGTCATCAAATTCATCGAGTTTCCGCCGGAGCAGCTGTGAACTGGCCTCCAATAGTAGCGGGTCTTCAACAAATTTGGTTTTCTGTGGCTTCCTACTGGAACCCTGTAACTGTGGAGATTTTGGTTCCTCTGGTGATGTGCTGATGTGGTTAGGGGTACGGCTGAGGTCTTCAGGTGTCTGTAGGGTAAATAAAAACATATTTAGTAAATATATTAAAAAAAAAAAATATTTTACAGTTCCCTACAAGCGTGGAAGAATGGCAAGCTATTGCAGAGGACTTTGACAGGCGCTGGAATTACCCAAATTGTGGTGGTGCGATAGACGGGAAACGTGCACATCCTTAAACCCACCAACAGCGGGTCAGACTACTTCAATTATAAAGGCTACTTTATCATTGTTCTCATGGAGGTGGTCAATGCAAACTATGAATTTATTTTCTTGGATGTTGGGGAAAATGGTCGTTGCTCAGATGGTGGATCCTTGGAAAATATGAGTTTCTATGATAGGCCCACCACCAACTCTATTCATCTGCCGCCTGTTGAGCAAACAAAGAATGGCCTGGGATTTGTGTTCATGGCAGATGAGGCCTTCGCACTGCATGAACACATAATGAAGCCCTACCCGCAACGACTCCTGAACCACGATAGGCGCATTTTCAACTACCGCCTTTCTAGGGCCCGTCGGGTTATTGAGAATGTATTTGGGATTCTCAGCAAATGGTTCAGGATCTTCCACCGACCCATCAACACGAGGCTGGACAAAATTGACTGTGTAGTAACAGCATGCTTTATACTGCACAGCATGCTCCGATGCAAGGCCACGAGGCAAATGCCTTTGCTCCCAGCAGGACCGGGAGACCCCAACCAGCCAGTGGTGAAAGTGCCGATTTCCTCGGTGGGACCACCTGCATTAACCTTACGCGGCGCTGCAAGGGCAAAAGCGGTCAGTGAAAAATATAATGCATTTTTCAACGGGGAAGGAGCTGTGGCATGGCAGGAGGAATATATTAGCTAACAAGCAACTTACCCCTTCGGCCTCCTCCACATCCAGACTTCCCTTCTCAGACTCTGCCATCACCACTAGAGACTCCTTAGCTGACCGTTTCTCCAGGAGGAAGTTTAGTTCTTTGTAATACTACAGCTGCGGCACATAGACCTTGTCTGCACCGACCCCTGACCTCTTCGACTCCTCCACCTTGCGGTTCTCTTTTATGAACACTCCGTATATTGGAAATTTTCTTCCGGACCCAGGTCACCGAGGCCCCAAAGAAGGTGGGCTTGGAGTACTGCACCAGGCGGTTGTATGCAGCCTTCCTCTTCTGTTTGTTGCTGTAGTCCGGTGAGGACGTCAGCCAGAGACACTCCTCCTCCCGGTACAGGCTGAAAAAGCCTAATAGAAATTTGCGGCTCTTATAGGACATCTGCAGAATGCAAAAAAATGAAAATTAATAAACATGAAAAAGTTCCATTATTCTGATTAAAGTTTGTTTTCTAGTATTATTGTGGTTAAATAAAGTTTGTTTTTTAGTTACTGCTGGGAGTTATCTGAAATATGTTTTGCTAATACTTTGGTGTGCATGGTGCAGCAGCATAATGGTGGGCAGTGGGGCACCATAATAGCAGACAGGGCACAGACAGGGGCTTGCAGTGGTGCAGCATTTTGGTCAGCGGACCAGTATAATGGCATACCTCCCAACTGTCCCGATTTTCGCGGGACAGTCCCTTTTTTTGGGACTGTCCCGCTGTCCCACCTGCGGGCAGCAGTGTCCCGCGGTGGGTGGGGACAGTTGGGAGGCTCTGCACTCGCTGCAGAGCAGGGTGAATAGACGCTGTGCGCATGCGCACACAGCGTCTATTCACGGAGACAGAGGTACTGGGGGCATGCCAGCAGCTCACTGAGCGCTGGCCATGCCCCCATAGTAATGAGAACAAGGGCCGTGGCTCGCAATCGCGGCATTGCTACGAGGCCATGCCCCTTTGTGTGTAGCCACGCCCATTTTGTGTAGTCACGCCCCCTTTTCGGGGGTGGGTGCAGCAGCATAATGGTGGGCTGTGGCTTGCAGTGGGGCAGCATAATGACAGACAGGGTGTGGCCAGGGGCTTGCAGTGGTGCAGCATTTTGGGCAGTGGGCCTGTATAATGGTGGGTGCAGTGGGCAGTGGTGGTAAACCATCATAATAATCATTGGTGGCCGGTGGTATAGCCTGCATACCTTGTCCGCTGTTTGGGAGCTCAGTAGCGTGCTTCCAGCCTCCTCTCCAGTCATGTGCACAGTGGGGGGAAGAGGAGTGGCCAGGAAGTTGGCTCCTATCTTCGCAGATCGCACATTGCAGTGTGATAAATTGAAAGTGGTAAAAAAACAGCATGCAATCGCACCTAGATTCGATAGATATTAAATGCAGCACATACTATCTTGAGACGCAACATTCGACCGGCGTTGCATGGTACCTAAAATGTGCATGCAATCCTTCAATTTAGCTCACAGATGTGGATTGTACCTGATATCTCACAAGTGTATGGGCTACATAACATGTGCATGGAGAGAGTTATGCTAGGTACACACTATACAATTATCTGTCAGATAATCTGCCAGATCTGGCTGTTTGTAATGAAAATCTGAAAATGGATGGAAAACAAACAAAACCTGTCGTTCAGACAAATTGGTTAAACGCAAATTTAAGCAACTTGTATGAACAACCGTTTTTGGGCCTAATTCAGACCTGATCGCTGCTGCCCGTTTTCGCACAACGGGCGATCAGGTCTGAACTGCGCAAGCGCCTCAGTGCGCCGGCGCATGCCAGAGATGCGATCGGCATCTCTGCCCAGCCATCGACTCTGCCTGATTGACAGGCAGAGGCGTTCGCTGGGCGGGCCTGCGGCGTTGGGCCGCTCTTTTGGGGGCACGGTCCGGGCAACGCAGGCGTGCCCGGACAGTGCGGGGGCAGGCCGCGGTGGCTGCATGACGACACACGTAGCCGCTGCGATCCGGAGAGCGTTGGTTAGATCCCTGCCAGCATGCAGGAGCTGCGCTGGTAGAGAGCTACTCCACGGGTACAAAAGCATTGCCGCCGTGCAATGCTTTTGTACCTGTGCGGGGGGGAGGGCCAGACATGCGGGGTGGACTAGCCCTGTGCTGGACATCCCCCCGCATGTCAGGGTGGCTGATCGTAGCTGTGCAAAATTTTGGACGATTGTCATTTGCTCTCATCCATTACCAGATTTCCATTCCAACCAGCCAGATCTGGCAGATAATCTGCCATATAATTTTATAGTATATACCTAGTTTAAGAGTTGGGTGGGGTGTGTCAAAACTGAAATCTAAATTGCAGTGTAAAAATAAAGCTATCTAACATGTGTGGGCTACATACAAAAGCAGCCAGTATTTACCCTGCAGAGAGAAAAAAATCAAAGTTTATTTGCTCCCCTTGCTTTGCAGCACAGTTTGGTCTAGATACAAAGGGCCCGATTATCGATTGACTGCGCATTCGTTTGCACCACAATGCGCATATGCGTCGCCGAATCACAACAGTCTTCGCCGAACAGCGACAGGCTGCTGCGAAAATTTCAATCGCACAGCCATTCCCATGCTGATTGACAGGAAGAGGCCGTCTGTGGGTGGTAACTGACCGTTTTCTGGGCGTGTAAGGGAAAACGCAGGCGTTCCAAAGCATTTTCAGGGATGGTGTGTGACATCATCTTCGGAACCGATCAGCCTGTTCTGATCACACTGTAGGAGTAAGTCCTGGGCTGCGCACAGACTGTACACACTGGTAAAAACATTTGATGGTGAGTGAGGTGCGAACGGATTTGCAGCTGTCCGCTGACTGAGGGATTTTTTTAGCACGGCGTACACATGAGATCACACACTTGCACGGGCGAATAACTCCCCTTGGAGTGCGACTATCTGATCACAGGACAACAAATTTAGCAGCCCAGCGATCAGGTCTGAATCACCCCCAAAGTTACTTGATTGTTTTGCTTCAATTCCAGAATCAGTCACATAGACCCTAATGGCACTATTAAAGGACTTTTCTGCCTTCAAGGAGTGTTGTTCATAACGTGGCTAAAGGCTATTGCTTTTCATTCGTTATCTGCGACTTGCCAGTCTGAATAAACGTTACTTAATCTGGGTATAAGTATCACTTTGAAATGATGCGTGTGCAGGCAGGACCGGTGCTAGGGTGTTTGGTGCCCCACTGCAAACTATAAATTTGCGCCCTCCCATACTTTGCAAAGGGACAGCGCACATAATGCCCCCTGTAGTACTGCCGCTTACACACAATACCCCCTGTGGTAGTGCCACTTATACACACACTGAACCCTGTGGTAGTGCTGCTTATACATACACTGAACCCTGTAGTAGTGACACTTATACACAATGCCCCCTGTGGTAGTGCCGCTTATACATACACTGAACCCTGTAGTAGTACCGCTTATACACAATGCCCCCTGTAGTAGTGACTCATACACGTAACACCCCCTATAGCAGTGATGCTTACACACATAACGTCCCCTATAGCAGTGACACTTATATAAAATGCCCCCTGTACCAGTGACGCTTATACACGTAACACCCCCTGTACCAGTGATGCTTACACATGTATAGGATGCATTATGTGTGTAAGTGTCAATGGTACAGGGGGTACATGTGAAAGCATCACTGCTACAGCGTGCATTACGTGTGTGTCACTGCTACAGAGGGCGTTTGGTGTGTAAGTGTCACTGCTACATGGGGCGTTACATGTGTGTAATTGCTTCAGGGGGTATTGCATATACGTATAAGCATCACTACTACATGGGGCGTTACATGTGTGTAATTGCTTCAGGGGGTATTGCATATACGTATAAGCATCACTGCTACAGGGGGAATTGCAAGTGTAAGCATCACTGCTACAGGGGGCGTTGAGTGTGTAAGCGACACTGCTACAGGGGGCATTACATGTGTAAGCATCGCTGCTACAGGGTTCATTGTGTGTATGAGCGGCACTACTACAGAGAGTATTATGTGTAGGGGGCGTTGAGTGTGTAAGTGTCACTGGTACAGGGGGCATTACGTGTGTAAACGTCACTGGTACAGGGGGCATTATGTGTGTAAGCATCACTGGTACAGGGGGCGTTACGTGTGTAAGCGTCACTGGTACAGGGGGCGTTACGTGTGTAAGCATCACTGGTACAGGGGGCATTACGAGTGTAAGTGTCACTCCTACAGGGGGCGTCTTGTAGTAGCGATGCTTACACATATAATGCCTCCTGATCCAGTGACCCTTACACATGTAATGCCCCCTGTATCAGTGACGCTTACACACGTAATACCCCCTGCACCAGTGACGCTTATACACATAAGGCTTCCTGTAGTAGTGCTGCTCATACACACAATGAACCCTGTAGCAGTGACGCTTATACACGTAATGCCCACCATAGCAGTGCCACTTATATACATTATGCCGCACAGTCACACATGCACATACACACACAGATACACACACCAAATATACATATGCATACACACATACATACTGTACATACATTACTCATGTACACAGTCACACATACATATACACAGATACTGTATACATATACAGTACACACACACACACACACACACACACACACACACACACACACACACACACACACACACACTTTCACTCACTTGCTCTCTTTCCATCTACTTACCTAAGGAAGTCTGGCAAGCCGGAGCTTTAGCAGCTCATCCTCCTGTGTAGCAGGCTGCAGCCTGGTCCTGTGTGGCTGCGCCCCTTATTTCCATGTAGCTCTGCCCCCTTTAAGGTCTGCACACAGGGCCTAATTCAGATCTGATCACTGGGCTGCGTTTTTTGCTGTCCTGCGATCAGATAGTCGCCGCCTACACGGGGAGTGCATTTTCGCTGTGCAAGTGTGCGATACTATGTGTTAGCAGAGCTGCTCAAAATCAGTTTGTGCAGTCTCTGCGCAGCCCAGGACTTACTCTTCCAGTGCGATTGAATCCTGCTGATCGGGGCCGGAGCTGACGTCAGACACCCACCCTGAAAACGCTTGAGCCTGCCTGCGTTTTTCCGGACACTCCCCGAAAACGGTTAGTTGCCACCCACAAACAGACGCTTCCTGTCAATCACCTTGTGAACGCCCGTGCGAATAGATCCTTCACATAATCTCATCGCTGACCGCCGATGCCCAATGTAGCCGTCCGACGCACGTGCGTATTGCAGCTTAGACATATGCATAGTTCGGATCTGATCGCCCACTGTGCAACAATGCACAGCAGTGATCAGATCTGAATGACCCCCACTGGCTGTCACAGGGAAGGGGGAGAGGAGGCTTCATGCTGCCGGCGTCGCTGCCTGTCATAGAGTGTGACAGGTGCAGCAGTAGGGACATCAGCTGAGCACAGGGATGCAGAGCAGGGAGAGCATCTCTCCAGCCTGGTGCCTCCTTGCTTTGCATCCCTTTGCTGAATACCTGGTCTGTGTGCAGGTGTTTATACTGCAGAGTTATATAGGCACATACCAGAGGATGACTCAAACTATGAACAGCCCAGTTACTTAACCACTTAACCATGGTCACATCAGATGCGACCACACCAGGTAGGGTTTTATCTGTCCTGGTCGCACATGATGCGACCAGTCAGATAAACAGTGTTAGCAGCAGCAGGGAAGAGAAACTTCCCTCCGCTGCTGCTCTCAGAAGGACCGGAAGGTCCCTTTGCCTCCCTGCACCCTCCCCACAGTGCTGCCGATCATTGCTGATCGGTCAACACGGCAGGATCCACCGGCACCCAGCGCCTGCAGACAATGGCAGCCGCTGGGAAAGTGCAAAACAACCCTCCCAAGTCGTCGTACCCACCTGCCCCCCCCGTTCCTGGCAGCTGTCCAGGGTCTATAACTTAATATTGCGTTGGTCACGATGTTACCGATGTTCCGATGATCGCAATGTTCCCAACCAATGTTTTGATGTTTTGGGAAAAAAAAGAAAAAAAAAGGTTTATACATATATATATATATATATATATATATATATATATTTCTCTGGCTGGGTACACAGGATTATCCACAGGATAACATTGGGATATTGTCGAGCGACAGCGAAAATGGCACCAACACGGTCACGAGCTTTCTGGCCTCCCAGGATGCATTGGGGCCTCCACTATATAGTCCCGCCCACTGACTCAGTCAGATCAGTTTTTTGCTTGGTGCGGCAGGTCACAGGGCTGCTGAGAAAGCAGCCTCAAGTTTTCATTACTTTATTTTTATAGACTTACTGTTTTGGTTTTTGAGCGACTTCTCTTAACAGCGTTTTAAACGCATATTAGACAGAGTCGCTCCAACAACTCCCCACCGGGTCGCAACAACGCTTACCTTCGCGGTACAGTGCTGTCTCGACGGGCGTCTGTGTCGGATATTCTAGCAGGTCCAGCAGACGTTACCAGGCTGTGGCCGGAGCATGGGGAGACGGTGAGTCTATGGACTTCCTCTTACTAGAGGGGTCAGGACACAGCTACACTGATTTGGTGGAGACTGCAAACAGTGTGTTGATGCGCCGAACATCTCGACTGTGACAGCGCTACGCTCTGGGGATCATAGGCGCCAGGACTAGGTGAGGCCGCAATCCTGGGAGTTTAAGTCAACAGGGGGTTTCAGACGCTCTCCTGGCCGTCCCTCCTCCGAGTTCATGGCCAGTCCCCGCGTGTCTCTCGTTTTATGAACTGAATGACCTCACTTCCGGTCAGACGCTACCACGAGGGTACTCGGTCGCAGCTTAGACGCTGCGGTTGTGTACACTGGATATAAACCCGCCCAAACCGAGTCGCAGGCCTTTAGCGTCTGCATGCACGTGGATTCGCTCAGCGTCCGTGTCCGTTGGTGAGCGTCCGTGTCCGTTATCAATTACCAAAAGCGGCAGTGTACACCAGTAGCGTCTGAATCCACTCAGCGTCTTACGAGCGTCTTTGCTTGGATATGGAAGTGTGGTGAGTCTCCCTGTATCCCGCTCTCTAGAGGCAGGGTATACAGTACTAAAAATTCCTTCTACTTCTTAGTGTGCATTGTTAATTTTTAGTACCTATTGCATATGAGACCTGTATATTACTGTGTTTTCTGCATGTTATGTTGAAAAAAGAACCAGTTAAACAGAAGTACAATTTTCCTACTTATGTATAAGTTATTATGGAGGTTGTATTCTCATATGACAATGTCTAATGCTTTAACATGTGACTGACTGCTAGTATGCGTGCTGACTTTTCTGTGTAATGTCAGTCCTGTTCTGACCCTCAAATCGGGTACACTGTGGTCAGATTGATTTCACCTCTATATACTGATTATAGGGTGTTTTTCAGTCACAAAATTGTGTAGTCAATATCAGAAAAAATGTCTGTGAGCGGCAAAAGTGATGAGGAGAATTTGTCAAGCACTCCCATAGCCCTAACATGCTTATCTTGTAAGTCAGGGGTAATTGATATGAATCAATTGGTCACTTATGAGGGTTTGTGTGCAAACTGTTTCGCTTTTCAGCGAAGTAAAAAACAGGAGTTAGTTCAACCTCCAGTAGAGCCACCATGGAATATGTCCGCAAAGACTCTGTATTCAATAGCGGACAGGTTAGCTCCAGTAGCACCACCTCAAGGGTTAGGTTACACTATGAACCCATACATGCAGCTCCCTTCCTATGGTTTGGTTCCAGTAGCCTCTACAAGCAACCAAGGGGCAGGTAAGACTAAGACAGATACGTCTGTATGGCAGACTACACAAGAGGATACATCGGATGATGATGCGGAAACAATAGATTCAACTCCGTATGATGATCAGTCGCAGAGCTTTAGTTCAGATGATGTAGCTGAACTCATTAATGCAGTAAAGGCTGTGCTTTCTCTGGAAGAACCAGCCAAGACAGCGTTAAAAGCAAAAGCACCTGTATTCAAACGAACAAAGTCAGTGAAAGCTGAATTTCCAGCGTCAGAGGAGTTGACGGAAATGATGGATGAGTCTTGGGCAGCGCCCGGTAAAAAGTATAAGATTCCTAGGAGATGGGATTCTTATTATACATTTCCTGCTGGAGATTGTTCGAAGAGAGAAGTTCCTCCAAAAGTAGATGCACATGTTCTGCGACTCGTGCATAAATCTGCTTTACCACTGTCATCTACCTCTTTGAATGATGTCACAGACAGGAGGGTAGAGAGCCTATTGAAAAATATTTTTTCTCTTGTAGGTGCAGTGGTAAGACCTGCTATGGCTTCGGCCTGGGTAGCAAAGGCAATGGGCGAATGGATAGAGGAACTAGAGAATGACATCCCCTCTCCTACTAGGGAACACGAGGATCGTCTTTGCCGTTTAAGACAATCTGCCCAGTATTTAGAAGAAGCAGCCATTGATGTAGGCACTGTTGCTTCTAAAGCTTCAGCCCTGGCAGTAGTCGCTCGCAGAGCAGTCTGGCTACGGACCTGGAAGGCAGATGCGGAGTCCAAGAAGGAATTGGAAGCATTGCCTTTCGTGGGTAATATATTATTTGGAAAACCTTTATCGGATATCCTAGAGTCAGAGGCTGAATCGAAGAAGGTCAGATTTCCGGCTACCTATAAGCCTAAGTCCAAGGGTTTAAAATTTCGCTCATTTCGCTGGCAAAGCAAAGTGAAAGGTAAAGAGGAGCCTAAACAACCCCAGTTTAAATCCAGGGGTAGGAAGCAGTGGGCTAGCAAAAAGCCAGCTTCCAAACCTGAACAGAAACCCTCAGCCTGAAGAGACGGGCCTCCGCCTGGAGGATTCCAGGGTTGGGGGCCGACTCCTGCAATTTGCACACATATGGCAACAGTCAACAGCAGATGCCTGGGTGCAGAAGGTAGTATCTCAGGGGTATGGGTTCCCATTCAGGAGGCAGCCTCCTCAAAGATTTTTTTGCACCAGCCCGTCTCGTATAGAGTCGAAGGCCAATGCCCTGCAAGAAGCAGTCCAAAAATTACTGCAGTCAGGTGTGATTGTCCCAGTACCTCCATCACAAAAGGGACAGGGGTATTACTCCAATCTGTTTCTAATCCAGAAACCAAATGGGTCATATCGACCAATTCTAAATCTGAAGATGTTGAACAACTACATATGGATACCGAAGTTCCACATGGAGACGTTACGCTCCATAATGTTGGCTATGAAACCGGGGGACTATATGGTATCTCTGGATGTACGGGATGCTTACCTGCATGTACCTATAGCACTATCACATCAGTGTTACCTCAGGTTTGCCATCCTCAAGGAACACTTCCAGTTCCAAGCTCTGCCCTTCGGGCTAGCTACAGCACCCAGGGTGTTTACCAAGTTCATGGTGGTTATGGCAGCTTGTCTGCGCAAACAAGGGATAAGAATATTCCCATACTTAGACGACCTATTAATCTTAGCACAGTCGCAAGATTTACTGTTGAGCCATCTCCAACAGACGATAGTTTGTTTACAGAGACACGGGTGGCTCATAAATTGGGAGAAGTCGTCCCTGAATCCGTCACAGCGGATGGTTCATTTGGGAGCCATATTGGATTCAGACCTACGGAGAGTTCTCTTACCAGAGAAGAAAATAGTCAAGGTGCAGATCATGGCTCAGGAAGCGTTGCAAGCCCAGACAATGTCAGTCCATGCAGCAATGCGACTGTTGGGTCTGATGGTATCAACGTTCGACATGGTGGAATATGCGCAATTCCACTCCAGACCGTTGCAGCATCTCATTTTGACCAAATGGAACAGAAATCATCAAACAATAAAGAAGCAGATGATAAAGATTCCAGTAAATGTAAAAAGGTCTCTAGCATGGTGGCTACAGACAGACCATTTAAACAAGGGGAGACCCTTTTGGATAAAAGAGTGGCAAGTCCTGACGACAGATGCCAGCCTACAAGGCTGGGGAGCGGTACTCGGAAGCCTATGGTTCCAGGGAAAATGGACCGCAAGGGAAAGTCGCCTGCCGATAAATCTGCCCTAGTTCAGGCAAAGGACAATCTACAAGGAAGACCAGTCCAGATCCGCTCAGACAATGCGACGGCAGTAGCAAACCTCAATCATCAAGGAGGAACTCACAGCAAGAGTCTGATGGAGGAAGTAACTCCCATTCTAAAATGGGCGGAACTCCATCTCCCAGCATTGTCAGCAGTATTTGTCCCGGGTGTACTAAATTGGGAAGCGGATTTTCTCAGTCGGCACATCATTCAGGAAACCGAATGGGCACTACACCCAGAAGTGTTTCAGACACTGCTGAACAGATGGGGTCTACCGGAGATAGACCTTATGGCGTCTCGTCTAAACAACAAAGTTCCGAGGTACGGATCAAGAACAAGGGACCCAGGAGCGATCCTGGTAGACGCACTGTCAGTAGAATGGAGGTTTCGGCTGGCATATCTGTTCCCTCCAATATCTCTGTTACCCAGAGTAGTGAGAAAGATAAAACAGGCAAAAGGAGCAATCATTCTAATAGCTCCAGCTTGGCCAAGAAGGCATTGGTACACAGATCTGTTGAGAATGTCCGTGGAAGCACAGATACAGCTCCCTCAACGTCCAGATCTGTTAATGCAGGGTCCTTGTTGTCACAGTCATCTGGATCGCCTGTCTTTGATGGCGTGGCTGTTGAAACCTCTATCTTAGAGGCTAAAGGATTTTCAAAGCAGGTAATCCAAACCATGCTTAGAGCAAGAAAGCCTTCTTCGGCCCGTGTATATCATAGAATATGGCAAGCCTATATTCATTGGTGTTCTGGAAAAAATTACAATCCGAGATCTTTTAAAGTAGCTAGAATTTTGGATTTCCTGCAGGCAGGATTGGATAAAGGGTTGAAGGTTGCTTCCTTGAGGGTGCAAGTATCAGCGTTGACTGTATGGTTTCAGCAGAAGATTGCTGACCTACAGGATGTACGTACATTTTTCCAAGGAGTAGTACATATTCAACCTCCATTTGTTCCTCCTGCAGCTCCCTGGGATTTGAATTTAGTTCTTAAATTTCTCCAGGGTCCTTTGTTTGAACCACTTGAGAGAGCGGATCTTAAGTGGTTAACGGTTAAAGTTCTTTTTTTACTGGCAATGGCGTCAGCCAGAAGAGTGTCAGATTTAGGAGCATTATCATGTAAGTCTCCTTTCCTAAGTTTTTTTTCCAGACAGAGCAGTTCTCAGAACGAGATCTAGTTATCTTCCAAAGGTGGTGTCAAAGTTTCACCTGAATGAAGAGATTGTAGTCCCAGCTTTTCAGGTATCGGGACTATCTGCGGGAGAAGCGTCACTGGACGAGGTCCGGGCTTTAAAAATCTACATAGATCGTACTAGTGCCATCAGGAAAACAGATTCCCTCTTCATCCTCTACGGATTCCATAGGAGAGGTTGGCATGCTAGTAAACAGACGCTGGCGAGATGGCTCCGAATGGTAATATCAGAAGCTTATTCTCATGCAGATCTCCCTATTCCGGCTAATGTCTCTGCACACTCTACACGTAAGGTAGGTCCTTCTTGGGCAGCACAACAGGGTGTATCAGCAGAACAGATATGTAGGGCAGCCACATGGTCTTCCATAAACACATTCATCAGACATTATGCCTTGGATACTTTTGCCTCTCATGACGCAGACTTTGGGCGAAAGGTCCTCCTGCGCAATCAGGAGCGTCCCCACCACTGAAATGGCTTTGGGAATCCCAATGTTATCCTGTGGATAATCCTGTGGACCCAGCCAGAGAAATAAACGTTATGGTAAGAACTTACCGTTGATAACGTGATTTCTCTTATGTCCACAGGTATCCACAGGGATCCCACCCTGACGCATCTGATTTGAGGATCTAGACAAACACTAAAAACCTCTTCCTTCTTGTATGGAAGGGTGTGCATGTGTGTTCTTATCGCCTGTACAGGTCTCTAGCTAACGTTCCTGCCTAAAATCGCTGTGGAAAGAACTGATCTGACTGAGTCAGTGGGCGGGACTATATAGTGGAGGCCCCAATGCATCCTGGGAGGCCAGAAAGCTTGTGACCGTGTTGGTGCCATTTTCGCTGTCGCTCAACAATATCCCAATGTTATCCTGTGGATTCCTGTGGACATAAGAGAAATCACGTTATCAACGGTAAGTTCTTACCATAACATTTATATATTACTAAAATCATTTTGCTTAGGGCTAAATTCATGTTCTTCACCTAATTCACTCATAAAAAAAAAACCAACAATTTCTGAGCAGTTTTTTGGGGAAAAAATCGTTAAGTGGTAAACCAGTGTTGTTGGTTCATTGATAGACAGCAGGTATAGCTATACTCACTGTTGTGGAGCTCCAGCCAGTGAGTGTATGCAGGTAATCTCAGGTCTCCCTGAAGCTAAGTGGGAGACACTGTGATACTCTAACACAGTAAAGAAGACAAGATGGCCACTGCACACGCTGCTCAGTAGTGATCTTGGTGCCCATTTTGTGATAGGCATGAAGACTTCCCGGAGGACAAAAGATTGGATTCTGTTCCTTGGGCATCAGAACAATCTGTGCCCTTGTGGTGGCCTCGTCATATTTCCTTCTGATAAATGAGGGATCAAAAATTCCAAGCAATAATGGAAAGACTAAAGATGGAAGCAGACAGAAGTAAAGATGCCAGGACCAGGAGCTGTAATATTTTGAGGGCTTTGTGTACAGACATTAGTTGAGGAAATAGGTACTGTAGGCAGGGGTGTAGTGAGGGTCGCTCCGGTGGAGAGCGTGCTCCGGGCGCCGGAAAAGTTAGAGGGCGCGCTGCCTGCTCAGCCCCTCCTTCTGCCCACTATTTCACGGGCTGCTGTACAGGCAGCCGCAGAGCAGGAGTAGAAGCAGAGGGGTGCACACTGACTCAGTCTTGGAGACTAGGTGGGGAACAAAGCAGGCCAGAGGTGATAGCAGGAGACACTGACAGCCACCACATGCCGGAACTCTGCCTCCCTCTTTATACTGTATGTCTCACTGTCTGCTTGTAGCTGTGCAGCAGGTTACTTCTGTCCTGCTACATCACTCTCTGCCTCGGCTACTGCAGCACCTCTTTCTGCCCCAGTTGCTGTAAGCATCTCTTTCTGCCCCAGCTGCTCCAGCACCTCTTTCTACTAGAGATGAGCGGGTTCGGTTTCTTTGAATCCGAACCCGCACGAACTTCACTTTTTTTTTCACGGGTCCGAGCGACTCGGATCTTCCCGCCTTGCTCGGTTAACCCGAGCGCGCCCGAACGTCATCATGACGCTGTCGGATTCTCGCGAGACTCGGATTCTATATAAGGAGCCGCGCGTCGCCGCCATTTTCACACGTGCATTGAGATTGATAGGGAGAGGACGTGGCTGGCGTCCTCTCCATTAGAATAGATTAGAAGAGAGAGAGAGAGAGAGAGATTGTGCAGACAGAGTTTACCACAGTGACCAGTGCAGTTGTTGTTAAGTTAACTTTTATTTAATATATCCGTTCTCTGCTATATCCGTTCTCTGCCTGAAAAAAACGATACACAGCAGTCACACAGTGTGACTCAGTCTGTGTGCACTCAGCTCAGCCCAGTGTGCTGCACATCAATGTATAAAAGCTTATAATAATTGTGGGGGAGACTGGGGAGCACTGCAGGTTGTTATAGCAGGAGCCAGGAGTACATAATATTATATTAATTTAAAATTAAACAGTGCACACTTTTGCTGCAGGAGTGCCACTGCCAGTGTGACTAGTGGTGACCAGTGCCTGACCACCAGTATAGTAGTATATTGTTGTATACTATCTCTTTATCAACCAGTCTATATTAGCAGCAGACACAGTACAGTGCGGTAGTTCACGGCTGTGGCTACCTCTGTGTCGGCAGTCGGCACTCGGCAGGCAGTCCGTCCATCCATAATTGTATAATTATATACCACCTAACCGTGGTATTTTTTTTTCTTTCTTTATACCGTCGTCATAGTCATACTAGTTGTTACGAGTATACTACTATCTCTTTATCAACCAGTGTACAGTGCGGTAGTTCACGGCTGTGGCTACCTCTGTGTCGGCAGTCGGCAGGCAGTCCGTCCATCCATAATTGTATTATTATAATATATACCACCTAACCGTGGTTTTTTTTTCATTCTTTATACCGTCATAGTGTCATACTAGTTGTTACGAGTATACTACTATCTCTTTATCAACCAGTGTACAGTGCGGTAGTTCACGGCTGTGGCTACCTCTGTGTCGGCAGTCGGCAGGCAGTCCGTCCATCCATAATTGTATTATAATATATACCACCTAACCGTGTTTTTTTTTTCATTCTTTATACCGTCATAGTGTCATACTAGTTGTTACGAGTATACTACTATCTCTTTATCAACCAGTGTACAGTGCGGTAGTTCACGGCTGTGGCTACCTCTGTGTCGGCAGTCGGCAGGCAGTCCGTCCATCCATAATTGTATTATAATATATACCACCTAACCGTGGTTTTTTTTTCATTCTTTATACCGTCATAGTCAGTCATACTAGTTGTTACGAGTATACTACTATCTCTTTATCAACCAGTGTACAGTGCGGTAGTTCACGGCTGTGGCTACCTCTGTGTCGGCACTCGGCAGGCAGTCCGTCCATCCATAATTGTATTATAATATATACCACCTAACCGTGGTTTTTTTTTCATTCTTTATACCGTCATAGTCAGTCATACTAGTTGTTACGAGTATACTACTATCTCTTTATCAACCAGTGTACAGTGCGGTAGTTCACGGCTGTGGCTACCTCTGTGTCGGCACTCGGCAGCCCGTCCATAATTGTATATACCAGTGACCTAACCGTGGTTTTTTTTTCTTTCTTTATACATACATACTAGTTACGAGTATACTATCTCTTTATCAACCAGTCTATATATTAGCAGCAGACACAGTACAGTGCGGTAGTTCACGGCTGTGGCTACCTCTGTGTCGGCACTCGGCAGCCCGTCCATAATTGTATATACCACCTAACCGTGGTTTTTTTTTCTTTCTTTATACATACATACTAGTTACGAGTATACTATCTCTTTATCAACCAGTCTATATATTAGCAGCAGACACAGTACAGTGCGGTAGTTCACGGCTGTGGCTACCTCTGTGTCGGCACTCGGCAGCCCGTCCATAATTGTATATACCAGTGACCTAACCGTGGTTTTTTTTTCTTTCTTTATACATACATACTAGTTACGAGTATACTATCTCTTTATCAACCAGTCTATATATTAGCAGCAGACACAGTACAGTGCGGTAGTTCACGGCTGTGGCTACCTCTGTGTCGGCACTCGGCAGCCCGTCCATAATTGTATATACCAGTGACCTAACCGTGGTTTTTTTTTCTTTCTTTATACATACATACTAGTTACGAGTATACTATCTCTTTATCAACCAGTCTATATATTAGCAGCAGACACAGTACAGTGCGGTAGTTCACGGCTGTGGCTACCTCTGTGTCGGCACTCGGCAGCCCGTCCATAATTGTATATACCACCTAACCGTGGTTTTTTTTTCTTTCTTTATACATACATACTAGTTACGAGTATACTATCTCTTTATCAACCAGTCTATATATTAGCAGCAGACACAGTACAGTGCGGTAGTTCACGGCTGTGGCTACCTCTGTGTCGGCACTCGGCAGCCCGTCCATAATTGTATACTAGTATCCAATCCATCCATCTCCATTGTTTACCTGAGGTGCCTTTTAGTTGTGCCTATTAAAATATGGAGAACAAAAATGCCACTCCTAGATGGGCCCGGTGTTTGTGTCGGCCACTAGGGTCGCTAATCTTACTCACACAGCTACCTCATTGCGCCTCTTTTTTTCTTTGCGTCATGTGCTGTTTGGGGAGGGTTTTTTGGAAGGGACATCCTGCGTGACACTGCAGTGCCACTCCTAGATGGGCCCGGTGTTTGTGTCGGCCACTAGGGTCGCTTATCTTACTCACACAGCGACCTCGGTGCAAATTTTAGGACTAAAAATAATATTGTGAGGTGTGAGGTATTCAGAATAGACTGAAAATGAGTGTAAATTATGGTTTTTGAGGTTAATAATACTTTGGGATCAAAATGACCCCCAAATTCTATGATTTAAGCTGTTTTTTAGTGTTTTTGGAAAAAAACACCCGAATCCAAAACACACCCGAATCCGACAAAAATAATTCGGTGAGGTTTTGCCAAAACGCGTTCGAACCCAAAACACGGCCGCGGAACCGAACCCAAAACCAAAACACAAAACCCGAAAAATTTCAGGCGCTCATCTCTACTTTCTACAATGATGCTGCAGTACCTTTCTCTGCCTCAGCTGCTGCTACAGCACCTCACTCTGCATTAGAAGCTGCAGAGTAACATGTATAACTATAAACGGCTCTATTGTGGCATAACCTCCCCTATATTTTTGTGGCACGCTTTCGGCGCGCGCTGTCCCTGTTTTGGTCGTGAGGGGAGCCCAAAAGAAACTTTCCCCCTGAGGTCCACAAGGTCTAGAACCGGCCCTGTCACCAATGTAGTATTTTTCTATTTTTTTCTTTTGAAATGTAACATGCCCCCAATTCAGTACAGGGGAGGGGGTGCTGAAAGAAACATACCCTTGCTCCGGGCACCATGGCACCTAGCTACACCTCTAACTGTAGGTTTCAGAATAGCTTTGTATTGTATCAGAAAGTTGATTTGGAAGCGACTTTGGATGTAATGTATATTGCAGAGAATGAGATTAATACTCTCAAAATCAGCAGTCTTTTGAGAATCATATAAACGGCATCTTTTATCACAAAGAACCTATTTTTCGCTTGTTTGGATCTTAACTTATGAGTCACTGCTTCATCGCCTCATTAATAGAATTTTTGTCGTTGCCACTGGAAGGTCCTGTCTGAGGCTAAGAGCATATTATATGTTTCTCGCTTGAGAAAGCACTGGTGCTGTGACATGAGAGATGCTACTGTATGTGTGCTTTTAGATCTCTTTTCTACTGAGGCTATATAAATGAAAATGCTTGTGATACATTTGCTGGATCATTGTGTTCTTGAAAATCAACAATTGCCTGTGCCATTTTATCTATATTTTCTTGTTTAAAAAGATAAGTATCATTATCATTCAAGCATCCTAGATTCCAGCATTCACTTAAAGAATGCAGCAACCGGTGCTCTGCCCCTGCTGTCCTTCTCTCTGCAGCGTAGATAAGCTGTTTCTGGGTTCCGTGGTGACCACTGAAATCTGATTTTCAAATCTGCTCTAACTACTATATATATATTTTTTCTTCGGCAGGGTCCACAGGTTATCCACAGGATAACAATGGGATATGATGGAGCGACAGCGGATTGGCACCAAACGATCACAAGCTCTCAGTCCCCCCAGGATGCAACGGGCCCGTCCATATATCCCCGCCCACTGGCTCAGGCAAATCAGTTTTGTGTTTGGTGCGGCAGGAGCTGGACCATGGTCACAGGGCTGCTGTTTTTGACAGCCCTAAGCTTTCTTATTTTATTTTTATAGTCTTACTACGTTTTCTGAGTGATCTTTCCTAACAGCGTCTTACACGCATATTGGAAAGAGTCGCTCCAACAACTCTCCGCCGGGTCGCAACAACGCTTACCCACGGTACAAGTGCTGTCTCGACGGGCGTCTGTGACGGATATACTAGCAGGTCCAGCAGACGTTACCAGGCTGTGGCCGGAGCACGGGGAGAAGGTACGGCATTGATTTCACTTAGAAGGGGAATAACGGACACAGCCGCACTGTATTGGGAGGAGACTACCAAACAGTAGCTGGCGCGCCGCCACCACGGGTGCTCCAGCGCTAGGCCTTAGGGATCATAAGGCACCAGGATTAGTATGAGGCTGTGATCCCTAGGGTTGATGTCAGCGGTGGGGAGTCAGATGCTCTCCTGGTCGCCCCTCCCCCAGTTCATGACCAGTTTCCGCCGGTCTCCCGCCATGAACTGATTGCCTCACTTCCGTCTCAGACACTACCACGAGGGGTCTCGGTCGCAGCGGTCCACTGCGTCTGTGTACACTAAGCGCTACCGCGAGGAGACTCTGTCGCAGTACAGGCGTCTGTATGACCGATGCGTCTACATGCACAGTGCGTCTGTGTTCACTATAAGTTCTCGGAGCGGCAGTGTACACTAGTAGCGTCTGGATCCACTCAGCGTTCGCTAACGTATTAATCGATCTTGGAAGTGGGGTGAGTCTCCCTGTATCCCACTCTACTGAGTACGGTTTATACAGCACTAAAATTCTATCTACTTTTGTTAGTATGAATAGTTAAGTTTAGTGCCTATTGCATATGAGTTTGTGTACATTACTGTGGTTTTCTTCGCAATGCGTCTGAATATGTTAAAGATCTGTATAAAACAGAATTCAGTAATATGTACTCCTACATACTTTGAAATGTGTTTGTAGTTGACAATATGCTCATATGACTAATATATAACATGTGACTGACTGCTAGTGTGATTGCTGACTTTATATATGTTTGTCAGTGGTTTCTACTGAGCCTCAATGCTAGTGCATGCGTTGGGGTCAGATTGATATCACTTTAATATAGTAAAGTGATTACAGTCACAAATTGTGTAGTATACTGTGAAAAGCTGGTTATTTATCATGTCTAAGAGCGACAAAGTTGACGAGGTTACAGTAACACCAACACTCATAACATGTTTGTCCTGAAAGGTGGGATTACCCTTCCAGGATCTGGCACATGATGGGTTATGTACAAATTGTTTTGTGTTTCAGCAGATTGCAAGGCAGATCCCTGTTCAAAGGCAGGTAGATCCACCTTGGGCTATGTTTGCACAGACCTTGTCCAGTATAGCTGAACGGATAATCCCTAGAACTTCAATACCAGAAGTTGGGTACACTATTAACCCATACATGCAGCTCCCCTCTTACGGTATAGCCCCAATAGCTTCTCCAAGGAAACAAGCTGATAAACCGAGTGTAAATATATAATCAAATTCACAGGCTACACAGAATGATACATCAGATGATGATAGCTCTATGTACTCTGCTTCAGCATATGAAGAACAGGTAGAAGGTATCAGCTCAGAAGATATATCTGAATTAATTGGAGCTATGAAGGCTATTCTATCCCTAGAGGATTCAGCAGAGCCGGTGTTAAAAACTAAAGCACCTGTGTTTAAACATCCCAAAACAGTTAAAGTCGAGTTTCCAGAGTCAGATCAGTTGACGGAAATCATGGAAGAAGCTTGGGTGACACCCAATAAGAAATATTGAATCCCAAAGATATAGGATTCCTATTACCCTTTATCAACTGTGGACTGTTTAAAAAGAGAAGTGTCTCCTAAGGTAGATACGCACGTCATTCTATTGGTGCGAAAATCTATATTGCCTTTACCGTCAACATCATTAAATGATGTCACAGACAGGAGAGTGGATGGGTTTTTGAAAACCATATTTTCTCTGTCAGAGGCAGTCATAAGGCCAGCTATGGCTTCAGCTTGGATGGCAAAGGCGGTTGCTGAATGGGCTGACGTACTGGAAAATTTGCTTGAGGCACCTACTAGGGAGCAGGAATCCCATATAGCTCACTTGAAGCAGGCTGCGATATTCTTAGAAGAAGCGGCAATAGATATGGGTACTATTGCTTCCAAAGCGTCAGCCTTAACCGTAGCTGCTCGCAGAGCAATTTGGCTACGTACATGGATAGCCAATTCAGAATCTGAGAAGGTTCTGGAATCTTTGCCTTTTGTTGGGAATATTCTGTTTGGTAAATTTTTTTACAGATATTCTGGAGTCAGAAGCAGAATCCAAAAAGGTCAGGTTTCCTGCTAATTATAACCCATAGGGGTTCGGGGTTTCGGCCATTTCAGTCGCAAACAAAATGTAAAAGTGATTCTAAGCAGCCCCAATACAATAAGTTTGGTAAGGCAAAGAAGCAATGGGCCACCAGGGGGCCAGCTTCCAAACCAGAACATAAGCCATCAGCCTGATGGTGCGGGCCCCTGCCTGGGGGACGTCAGGGTAGGGGGCTGACTTCTTCAATTTGCACACGTGTGGCAGCAGTCGACAACAGATGCTTGGGTGCAAGAAGTGGTATCTCTGGGTTATGTTTTCCCTTTCATGAAGCAGCCTCCTTGAATGTTTTTCTGCACCAGTCCATCTCAAATAGAGGCGAAGACCAGAGCCCTACAGGAAGCAGTTCAGAAATTGCTTCAGTCAGGAGTAATTATTCCAGTACCCCCAGCACAACAGGGGCAGGGTTTTTACTCCAACCTGTTTTTGGTTCAGAAGCCAAATGGATCTTTCCGGCCCATTCTCAATCTCAAAATGTTAAACAAATACATTTGGGTACCACGGTTCCACATGGAGACGTTACGCTCCATAGTTTTGGCCATGGAACCAGGAGATTACATGGTATCTCTGGATATACAGGATGCTTACCTACATGTTCCTATAGCATTGTCTTATCAGTGTTACCTCAGGTTTGATATCCTCCAGCAACATTTTCAGTTCCAGGCCTTACCCTTTGGGTTACGTTAGCCACAGCCCTCAGAGTATTTACCAAGATTATGGTAATTATGGCAGTTTATCTCTGCAAACAGGGGATAAGAATTTTTCCATACCTCGACGATCTTTTAATCCTGGCACAATCCCAGGAATTGCTCTTGAGTCATCTTCAACAGACAATAACTTGTCTACAGAAGCACGGATGGCTCATAAATTGGGCAAAGTCATCTCTGATTCCGTCACAACGGATGATCCACTTGGGGGCTGTATTGGATTCAAGTCTACAGAAAATATTTTTACCTCGGAACAAGATATCCAAGGTGCAGTTAATGGTTCAGGAGTTGTTACACAGTCAAACAATATCAATTCATGCAGCAATGCGATTGATGGGTTTGATGGTGTCAACATTTGACATGGTGGAGTATGCACAATTCCACCCAAGACCACTGCAGCATCTGATTCTGGCCAGATGGAATGGAGTACATCAGACAATAAAGAAACAGATGATGGTACTTCCAGTAAAGGTAAAAAGGCTAATTAAGCTGGTGGCTGCAGACATCCCATCTAGACAAGGGGAGACCCTTTTGGATATCAGATTGGGAGATCCTGACAACGGATGCCAGTCTACAGGGCTAGGGAGCATTGTCCGGAAAACTCTAGTTCCAAGGACATTGAACCACAGAAGAAAGTTGCCTGTCAATAAACCTGTTGGAATTTCGGGCCATATACATGGCACTAATTCAGGCAAAGGACACTCTGCAAAGAAAACCAATCCAGATCCGCTCGGACAATACAACGGCAGTAGCGTACCTCAACCATCAGGGAGGAACTCGCAGTCAAAAAGCAATGGAGGAGGTAAGTCACATACTAAAGTGGGCAGAACTCCATCTTCCAGCCTTGTCCGCAGTGTTCGTTCCGGGAGTCCTAAACTGGGAAGCGGACTTTCTCAGTTGACACACCATTCAAGCAAGCGAATGGGCTCTACACCCGGAAGTTTTTCAGACTCTAATAGACAAATGGGGGTTGCCAGAGATAGATCTCATGGCATCCCATCTGAACAACAAAGTACCTGCATACGGGTCAAGAACAAGGGATCCCGGAGCGATCTTTGTGGATACCTTGTCGGTGAAATGGGACTTTCATCTGGCTTATCTGTTTCCTCCGATCACCCTGTTACCCAGGGTGGTGAGGAAAATAAAGCAAGCAAAGGGTGCCGTGATTCTAATAGCTCCGGCTTGGCCCAGAAGGCATTGGTACATAGATCTACAGAGGATGTCGATGGATGCTCCAATTCTGCTCCCTCAATGTCTAGATCTACTGATGCAGGGTCCTTGTTATCACAGGCATCTGGATCGACTGTCTTTGATGGCGTGGATGTTGAAACCTCTATCCTGAAGTCAAGAGGATTCTCAAAACAGGTAATTCAAACTATGCTCAGAGCAAGGAAACCCCCCTCAGCTCGCATTTATCACCGAATATGGCAAGCCTATATTCATTGGTGCAGTCAAAGAAATATAGACCCAAAGTCTTTCAGAGTATGCAGAGTCTTAGATTTCCTTCAGGCAGGAATGGATAAGGGTTTAAAGGTGGCTTTCTTGAGAGTCAAGTATCAGCATTGACTGTATGGTTTCAAAAGAAAATTGCCAATTCACAGGATGTGCGTACTTTTTTCCGGGGATTGCTGCGCATTCAACCGCTTTTTGTGCCTCCTGCAGTGCCTTGGGATTTAAGTCTGGTTCTCAAAGCCCTTCAAGGTGCTCTGTTTGAACCACTTAAAAAAGTGAATCTTAAATGGTTGACAGCTACAGTTCTCTTTCTACTGACTATGGCATCAGCTAGAAGGGTATCAGATTTAGGAGCGCTGTCATGTAAATCTCCTTTTCTGATTTTTTATCCAGATAAAGCCGTTCTTAGAACTAGGTCTGGTTATCTTCCTAAGGTGGTGTCTAAATTTCACCTTAATGAATAAATTGTGGTCCCGGCTTTTCAGGTATCGGGACTTTCTGCGGGAGAAGCGTCGCTGGACGTAGTCCATGCATTAAGAATCTACATGGATCGTACCAGTGCCATCAGAAAGACAGATTCTCTCTTCATCTTCTACGGATTTCACAAGAGGGGATGGCCTGCTACTAAACAGATGCTAGCAAGATGGCTTTGAATGACGATTTCAGAAGCATATTCCCGAGCTGTTCTCCCTGTTCCGGCTAATGTCTCTGCTCACTCTACTCGTAAGGTAGGTCCTTCATGGGCAGCACAACATGGTGCTTCAGCAGAACAGATATGTAAGGCAGCCACATTGTCTTCCATTAACACATTCATTAGACATTATGCCTTGGATACTTTTGCCTCTCATGACACTGAATTCGGGCGAAAGGTTCTCCTGTCTAATCAGGAGCGTCACCACCACTAAAAATTGCTTTGGGATAAGGACCAATGAACCTTGGAGTGAACTTCATAGTGGGCACCTTTAAACGAAGATTGCGGGTAGAGAGCCATACCCTGTCACCAACCTTGTATTGAGGAGCTGCCCGTCACTTACTATCCGCAAAGAACTTATAGCGAGCGGAAACTCTCTTGAGATTGGCATGGACTCGACTCCAGATTTGACTAAAATGCTGGAGGGTAGAGGCTGCAGCAGGAACTTCTTCTTGAGGACAAATGGGTAATTCTGGAACTTGGGGATGAAATCCGTAATTAATGAAAAATGGAGACTCACCAGTCGAGGAGTGATATAGATGATTATGGGCAAACTCGGCCCAAGGCAACAACTCCACCCAATTGTCTTGTGAGGGGGAGAGGTAAACACGGAAAAAAGTCTCTAGATCTTGATTGACGCGTTCAGTTTGCCCATTAGTCTGTGGATGGTAAGCAGATGAAAACTTGAGTTTTATTTGTAGGGCCGTGCAGAGGGCTCTCCAGAATCTTGCCGTAAACTGTACACCTCGTTCCGAGACTATTTCCAGAGGTAACCCGTGCAGGCAGAAGTGTTCCCGAATGAATAACAAAGCCAACTTAGAAGCTGATGGTAATCCGGTCAACGGAACAAAATGTGCCATCTTAGAGAATCTGTCGATATTCACCCAGACGGTGTTATGACCCTTAGAGAGAGGCAGTTCAGTAACAAAATCCATAGAGATATGAGTCCAAGGCCTCTTAGGAATGGACAATGGGTGCAACAGCCCCGCAGGAGGCAGACGAAGAATTTTGTGCTGAGCACATTGAGGACACGAGTTGACATATTCTTGAACGTCCTTCTTCATAGTGTCCCACCAGTAAGATCTTCGTAGAAATTCCCACATCTTTTGAACTCCCGGATGGCCAGAAAACTGGGAAATGTGAGCCCACTGCAACAATCTTGGTCGAAATTTAGCTGGCACAGACATTCTTCCAGGAGGAGGACCCAATGCAGTGGGAGCCGCAGAAATAGAGACAGGACTGAGGATCAACGCCTTTTCAACGGAATTCTCCTCATCCGAAGCCATTAAGGAACGGGATAGGGCTTCCGCCATGGTGTTAAGAGTTCCAGCCCGGTACTCAATGACAAATGAAAATCGAGCAAAGAAGAGCGCCCATCTTGCTTGACGGGGATTCAAGCACTGGGCCGTCTTAAGATACAGTAAATTCTTGTGATCCGTGAAAATCGTAATTAGGTGTTTAGCCCCTTCCAAAAGATATCTCCATTCTTCTAAGGCAGATTTTATTGCCAACAGTTCTTTGTCTCCAATGGTGTAATTTAATTCAGCAGGGGAGAACTTGCGAGAATGGAAACCACATGGATGTAACTTCCCATCTGAAGCGTACTGCGAAAGTATGGCACCTATGCCTACCGTAGAAGCATCAACCTCCAGAAAGAATGGTTTTAAAAAGTCTGGTTGCTGAAGCACCGGAGCGGTCATAAAGGCTGCCTTCAACTGGGCGAACGCTGCTACAGCTTCAGAGGACCAATGGCTTGGGTCAGCCCCCTTCTTGGTTAGGGCAGTAATAGGCACCACAATAGTAGAGAAACCCCTTATGAATTTCCGGTAGTAATTTGCGAACCCTAGAAACCGTTGTACTGCTTTCAAGGAAAGAGGCTGAGTCCAGTCCCGAATAGCAGAAAGTTTCTCCGGATCCATACGCAACTCCGTACCTGAAATAATGTAATCCAGAAATGGAATAGAGGGGACCTCAAAGGTGCATTTGGAAATCTTGCCGTAAAGATGGTTCTCTCGCAACCGAAGGAGCACCTCCTTAACTTGTATTCTGTGCTCAGTGAGACTCTTCGAAAATATCAGGATATCATCCAAATATACCACCACATTTAGGTATAACATGTCCCGAAAGACTTCATTAATGAATCCCTGAAAAACGGCGGGGGCGTTGCTGAGGCCAAACAGCATTACCAGGTACTCATAATGCCCGTCCCTAGTATTGAAGGCCGTCTTCCATTCGTCCCCTTGTCGGATACGTATCAAGTTATAATCTCCCCTTAAATCGAGCTTAGTGAAGACTCGAGCTCCGCGAACTCTATCGAAAAGTTCCGTGATGAGCGGCAGAGGATACTTATTCTTAATGGTGACTTCATTTAGACCACGATAATCGATACATGGCCTCAGGCCTCCGTCTTTTTTCTTCACAATGAAGAAGCCCGCTCCCGCTGGGGAAGTAGAGGGGCGGATGAATCCCTTCTGCAGATTAGACTTGATATATTCTGACATGGCTTGAGTCTCAGGTACTGACAAAGGATAGGTACGACCTCGAGGTGGCATTTTCCCCGGATTAGCTCAATAGGACAGTCCCAAGGTCTATGCGGTGGTAACTTATCGGCCGCCTGTTCCGAGAAAACATCTGTAAACTCCCGATAAGCCTCTGGAATATGCTCTACATCCGACTTGGACGATGCACGAAGCGGGTAGACAGGAGTAAGACAATTCGAGTGACAGAATGGACTCCAAGAAATTATCTGTGTCGACCTCCAGTCGACGTGAGGGTTGTGAAGCTTGAGCCAGGGAAGACCAAGGACGAGATCGTGAGACATCTCCTGAATCACAAGGAACTCCAGATGTTCTTGGTGCAAAGCTCCCACTTGCAGCTTGATTGGCGTTGTATGATTTGTAATCAGAGCATTAGGAATTTGGGTACCATTAATAGCAGTTATCGTAATAGGTCGTTCGACCGACTGTAACTTCAAACCCAGATTCTGGGCGCAGGAAAGGGAAATAAAATTCCCCGCAGCTCCTGAGTCCAACAGTGCCTTAACGGTTTTGACTTCAGACTCAGAAAACAGAGATACAGAAAGCAGACAGTCCACTGCCGGAGAAGATTGAGAAACAACCCCTAGCTTGACTTCTCCAGAACAAGCTAAGACTGCCCGTTTCCCGGGCGAGACTTGCAAGACTTGAGGAAATGATCCGCGGCTCCACAGTAGAGGCAAAGTCTACCCTCACGCCGACGCTGACGCTCTTCTGGGGACAGCTGAGACCGATTAATCTGCATGGGTTAGTCTGGACTGGAATTAACTGTTTGCTTAGAAGGAAGAGATCGGAGTCTCAACCGGTCTGACCGACTACGTTCACCACCTCGTTCCTGCATACGAAGATCCACCTTTACACAGAGTGAGACCAACTGTTCCAATGAATCTGGCAGATCTCTAGTAATCAATTCGTCTTTTAAACGATCCGAGAGCCCGTTCCAAAAAGCAGCCCGAAGGGCATCATTATTCCAGCTCAGTTCAGAAGCTATATGTCCCACTGTACGAGAGCCTTGTCGAACTCGGAGCAAGTCAGCTGAGGCAGCAGTCGTCCGGCCAGGCTCATCAAAGATCCTTCGGAACGACGTAATGAAGTTGGTATAACTAGAGACTAACGGATCTGATCGCTCCCACAACGGTGAAACCCACTCCAACGCTGAACCCTCAAGCAAAGAGATAATGTATGCCACTTTAGACCGATCAGTAGGGAAGTTATGTGAGAGGAGTTCGAAGTGTACCTCACACTGATTGAGGAATCCACGGCAATTTTTCGGATTTCCGTTATAACGAGGAGGAGTGGGAAGCTGAAGGCGTGACCTGGTTCCAGACAAGGAGGGAACAGTGCCAGATACAACCACTGGAGCGGATACTGGAACTGGAGCTGGGACCACTGAAGCCAGCGAAGTCTGGATTTGATCCAGCCGGCCAGATAACTCCTGGAAATAATGCATCACCTGATTCTGTGATGCTTCCTGACTCTGTGCTCGGGAAACCAGGTCCTGCATGGCGCTTGCCTCTGGGTTCCGATTCCCCCCGGGTCCATGGGGCCTGAGTATACTGTCACTGGCCTAGACTGAGGGTGTTGTGAACTTGGGGATTCTTCCGATGGTTGGGAAGAGGAACCACAACGAAGCTGGAAAAGGGGAGGCCTAATATAGGATTTCCTCATACAGGATGCTGACAGTGGAGTTTGATGAAATATTGAAGAATTTTATTGTAGGGAAACAACTTAAAGTCAAATGACAAAAAGCGGTAAATGAGGGAAATGTCCAGACCCACTGAAGGGTTTTATGAGCAGGATTAGAGATGCTGGTCACTGAAGAAACTGTGGGAGATGTTTAAAAGTCACTGATAACTTATAAATGATGTTAAAGGCACGGATGGATAGAGAACTTGTGAGCGGTGACAGAGACGCTGATGATGTGAATAACTGAAGTGCAGGGGTTTTGGACGCTGTTAATTTGTAGAACTTGAGAACGGTGACTGAGACGCTGATGATGTGAGGAACTGAAGTGCAGGGGTTTTTGACGCTGTTAAGTTGTAGAACTTGAGAACGGTGACTGAGACGCTGATGATGTGAGGAACTGAAGTGCAGGGGTTTTTGACGCTGTTAAGTTGTAGAACTTGAGAACGGTGACTGAGACGCTGATGATGTGAGGAACTGAAGTGCAGGGGTTTTAGACGCTGTTAAGTTGTAGAACTTGAGAACGGTGACTGAGACGCTGATGATGTGAGGAACTGAAGTGCAGGGGTTTTAGACGCTGTTAAGTTGTAGAACTTGAGAACGGTGACTGAGACGCTGATGATGTGAGGAACTGAAGTGCAGGGGTTTTAGACACTGGTAAGTTGTAGAACTTGAGAACGGTGACTGAGGCCCGCAGCCACGCTGATTCCTAGGAGCACTGGTGACTGGACCGCAGAGAGATTTACCGGCCGCTGAGTACACTGGAACCGGTGCAGCGAACTGGCAGACTGGAAATGCCGGAGACACTGGAGTACAAATGCAGGGATCCTTGTCGGGAACAAGAGCGCTGGCATCTACGTCAGGGAAAGACGATACTCAGGCACTGAGGCTCCGTCCGGCGTCTGACTTTGAATTCCCCGCCACCGCTGGATTGGCGGAGCAGTCTGATGACGTCACCCGCCCCCCGTCCACGTGAAGCCGGGTGTCATGGCGGCGCCCATGCCCCGGAGAACCGCCGGGAGCCGCGTCAGCCAGACGCCGGAGCCCGCGGCCCACCGAAGGCAGAGGCCGCAACACCGACCAGCAGACACGTAGGGGTAAGCGCGGCGAACGCCGCCTCTGGTGTGTGACACGTTCAGCATTCTTGCTGCTGCAGCCATCTTGTGATTGGTTTCTTAGCTCCCGTCTTTGGCTTTTTCCTGTTTATGATTTTATCTCTTGACTTGGTACTGCACTTCATGTCTTTCGGCTCCTATTTCTGGCTTGTCCTGACCTCCTTCAGCTGCTGTCTCGGCATCCTCTGGTTTTGACTACCACGTCCAAATATTCCACCTACTATCAGATAGCCACATCAATGGGCTGTGTACCTTACACAGGAAAGTCCAAACCTTCTTGGTGGAATCCCTGGTGAATACCATTAGACTCCATACCTCCAATGCTAACCTTATTTGGTGATAGAGAATCCACTTATTTATCCTGAAGCCTGACACTTATGGGCTTTGGTGAATCAACCTCCACTTCGAGGAGGACATCTGAGTGACCTAGTGTAGATTACGGAAACCTGTAAGTGTCTGGTAATTTTGTAGTCAGTACAGATCATATGCATGGATGGAAATAATTTGTGGGCAGTGGGTATAATGCATATAGGATTGTATCAAAAGACTGTTAGGATATAGTGCGCTCTGTACCTGTCTCTTTCTCTGTATTAGTCTATGGGTGCATCCCCTAGTGTTAGACTTCTAGTGCCAGGAGTCACTGGGAGGCGGAGTTATATGATGTTGTTCCTGTTCATCCATCTCAGAGAGAGAGAGAGGAGAGTGTGACACACAGAGACTGAGATACAGAGTCCTGGTATACAAGTGTGCAGAGCTGAGACTGGGAGCAGATCTCAGCTACAGAGACTCACAGTGTTCCAGTGCATGCATCATCTTCTCTACCATGGGAGTCAGACTGCACGGCTGTGCAGTCCTCCATGCTTCACCACCACAGACATCTCCTGATAAGTACCACAACCTAATGCTGTTACCTTGTGTGATATATAGGCTCCTGATTACCGCTATCAGTGTTACATCTGAGCCACCTGTGTTCACTAAATAAACCTGTATTACCATTTAAGTCACTAAGTGTGTGGACTGACGTCACTGCACCAGATAGCCCAGAACACTCTGTCAACAGGTTATGGGCCCAGTCCCATGTGTGCCTGCAGATTAACCCCCTGAGTGCTGTTGAATAATCACAGTGACACAGTTTAAAGTGACATTTTATATAAGTGCAAAAAGGATGTATAGCACAGGACACAGCATGAACTTTGCTAAACTGAAAGGTTCAGAGAACTATGCTACATGGAAGTTTGCCATGGAGATGCAGCTTAAGCGGGAAAAGTTGTGGAAGGTTACTATAGACCCGGGAGCAGGTCCAAACCAGATGACATAGACAGAGCCATCGGGACGATAGGTTTAGCTGTGGAGCAGCATGTCTATTCAATAGTCAGTGGGAAAGTGTCAGCTAAGGACATGTGGACAGCCCTGCAAAATGCATATGAAGATAAAGGTCTAATGAGAAGGATAAGTTTAAGACGCATGCTATGTGGAACAAAACTGAGTGCCTGCAAGGACATGAACAATTACATTGGTAAGTTATTGTCGATAGCTCAGCAGTTGGCATCTGTGGGGGCACAGATGGATGAGGAAGAAGTCGCAATGGCTATGTTACAGAATACGACTGCAGAATTTGATTTTTTTGGTGGTTGCGTTAAAGATAAACGACACTAAATTGACAACAGAGATTGTAAGAGCCAAGTTGCTGCAGTTCCAAGAACGTATTCCTGTCGAGACCATAGCTGAGGGTTCTGCCTTGATCACAAAGGGCAAAAAGTTTTAGCCGCATTCCTTAGGAAATATGGCATAAAGCATCAGCTAACAATTGCCTACACACCAGAACAGAATGGCATGAGTGAGCAGGCAAACCGCACAATTGTTGAGAAAGCACGGACTATGTTAAGTGATGCTGGCCTGGAAAAGAAGTTTTGGGCAGAAGCAGTATCTACTGCAGTATACCTAAAGAATCGAGCACCTACAGCGGCCGTCAAAGGTAAAACACCACTGGAGGCGTGGTCCAGGAAATAGCCAAGTGTCAGTCATCTTCGTGTCTTCGGGAGCAAGGCTTTTGCACATATAACAAAGTAGAAAAGGTGAAAGCTAGATCCAAAATCCATAGAATGTATAATGCTCGGATACTGCGATGAGAGCAAAGGATACAGACTTTGGGATGTTACAAGTAAATGCCTTCTTAAATCCAGAGATGTGGTATTCTACGAGACAGCACCACTGACTGGAGCAGTGGACCAACAAGAAAATTTATTATTGGATATACTGTACAGGCAGCAGAAAGCCCTACATGCAGGGTATGGCAGTAGGAAATTAAGGTTTGCCCAGATGTGTTAGAAAACACTAATTGGGACTAGTGATGAGCGGATTCGGTTTTACTCGGTTTTACTCGGTTCTCAAAACCGAATCTTATTGGCTATCCAAAACACGTGACATCAGTGAGCCAATAAGATTCGGTTTTGAGAACTGAGTAAAACCGAGTAAAACCGAGTAAAACCGAATCCGCTCATCACTAATTGGGACAGGCACTCCAATGGGAGTCCGTCCCTGCAATGTGTAGAAGTAAAGTGATCGGTAATGCCATCATACTACTTTCTGGTTCAAAGGCCAGGTGTGCTATTGCACATGTATGGTCTGCAGACTACACATGTGCAATTGCTAGGAAGGGATCCTATGAATCCCTCTCCCTTAAATGTGGCAGTTTTAAGCTCACTAGGTCGACCTTCTGATCCTGTCGACCTTCTGACCCTGTCGACCTAGTGACTGGTGACCTATAGTGGTTGACCTAAATATTGTTGACCTAGACACTGTCGATCTAATGATCCACACCCCAAAGCTGCTTGGTAAATTTCCCAATACAGAATATCTCAGATGCCTGCGGCAGTACCCCCTACATGCATGCTTTGGATGCTTACATTTGCCGGATACCCTTGAAAACATTCCACAAAATTACTTGAATAATTAGAACATATACATAGGGTTAGCAGTCAGACAGGTACTTTCATTGTCCCCATGTGTTCTGGTTCTCAATCAGAGTAGTGAGGTGTCCATGCAGGTGGGTACTTATACCTCTGGGACATAATGCTACAGATGTCAATTCTATAAGCTAACGTTTTGGACTGTAAGGAAAAACCTGTTAAGAGCTTAGGTTTATAGATATGTGGCAGGGAGAAAATAGTCTTCCTCTGCTTCCAGCATTCACTAGAACACAAGAGTTTATTCCCCAGCAATATGCTTGCTAAGAAAGCCAAGGATTCTCTATGCCTAAAGTAAAAAGTTTAAGTACAATTGATCTAGCACCTCAATGTTCTAATGCTTGAGTTAGTGGTTGACACAGTTGATCACTGTCTATTATGCCAAACTCTCACCAGTGCACTTGTTTCTGTTTTACCTTTTGGTCCAGTCCGTTGACTTCTCCCGTGTCAGATCCATTTCCTGTGGTCAGATAATGCCCTCTCTTAAATCTATTTATCCATTTGATCTCTTATCTCTCTACTGGCTCATGTTTCCTACTATCTTGCACCTGTCTTCTCCTTGCTTACAACACAATGTCCATAGAACAGAATAAGTAATTTTCCCAATTCTGCATTTATTAATGACATATCAAACGAGATCCGGTCTGAAGACTGACAGTGTCTAGGTCGACAATGTTTAGGTCGACCACTATAGGTCGACTGTCGATCTAATGATCCACACCCTATCAAACACTGCAGATAATATTCTAGTTTCTATGGCTTCCCAAGCAAGCATGATGTATAGGGGTAATGCTCATCATACTGTATAGAAAACACTAATTTCAGGTTCTTCTTCTATCATGGTACAATACAACTAATACAATATAATTATGCACATTCTAAGCATATCCTGCCTGGACAACTGTAACACCCTTCTCTGTTAAACAAACAGCTTCCACTTTATTCTGTCGTGGATTCTGCAAACAGACTTATTCACCTTTCCTCCCATCCCTGGAGGGCTACTCCTCTCTGCCAGTATATACTTTGGCTGCCTTTATTGTGCAGGATATAGTTGACAGTTATAGTTCTATACTACAACCCTCTAAGTAATGCTGCACCCCTTTAAATGTCTTCTCTCAATGGGGCTCATTCCAAGTTGATCGCTCGCTAGCTACTTTTAGCAGCCGTGCAAACGCATAGTCGCCACCCACGGGGGAGTGTATTTTAGCTTTGCAAGTGTGCGAACGCGTGTGCAGCCAAGCGGGACGAAAACGTTTTTTGCAGTTTCTGAGTAGCTCTGGACTTACTCAGCCCTTGCGATCACTACAGTCTTCTTGGTCCCGGAATTGACGTCAGACACCCGTCCTGCAAACGCCTGGACACGCCTGCGTATTTCCAAACACTCCTAGAAAACGGTCAGTTGACACCCATAAACGCCTTCTTCCTGTCAATCTCCTTGTGAATAGCTGTGCGAATGGATTCTTCGTAATACCCATCGCCCAGCAACAATCCGCTTTGTACCCAGCGAGCGATCAACTCGGAATGACCCCCAATGTCCTTGGAATCATGTGTAGTCATGTAGGATGCCAAAACTTCCCCACCTTAGGGATCAGCCATCATGAATATAATCTAATTGCTAATCTCAATAAAGAATCTAATGGTAAAATCATTTTAATCTTTATCACGTCATTAGGCTTCACTCTCTTACATGGCTTCATTTACATCAACTATACCATACCTACTTATATAATTTCAATTTCTCTTCAGTGTTATCATTTTTCCATCTCCACTATGTTATCATAATTCCAATCTAAATGTACATGTCATTAATCTTCCAACATCTCCAATGCCATCAACCTTCTAATCTAGGGGCAGATTTAATGAGTGATATTCTTGTTATCACTCGTTACGAATGATAAATGGTGCTCCAGTCAATCAGCTCCTAATTGTAATTTTTCAGACATATGACAGTTAGAGCTGATTGATTGAAGTTGATTGATAGGGCCAACATGGATTGTCGAATTGTAGTATGTGTCAGGCTGTTTTGATGGCATCCAGACATATTGGTGCCCCATGATAATGGTCATCTTCCTCTGTCTGAACATATCTGATATCAATCCTATTGTTGGTTTTTGGCCATATTGGGTGATATGCCTATAATACTGTATATTAAATCTTCAGGATTTCCCATGTTATTCTTCAAATCAATATAAGTGATGCGACAATTTAGGAAGAGTAAAGGTGACCAGATCGCATCAGATTTCTCTTGGACCCTCCCAGGAGTGTCCCGGGAATCGGATCGGACCCTGGCTTTAATTTTCACTACATTCACTTCAGATATATCTGATTCCATCTATCATGTGCCAGATCGCATCAGATATACTGTATCTGATGCACACATGCTACATGTAATTGATCTGATGTTGCTGCCGCCGCATCCTGTGGTGGGTGGGAGTGTCCAGAGAGATGCCAGTCAAGTGACTCTTCAGATGAATCTGATCAGATACATCTGAAATAAAAAAAACACTCCGATGTGCACCTGATTTCTTCAGAGTCAGATAAATAGTTGGGGCGGCCACAAAGATCTGTAGTTCAGACTTATCTGACACAGGACTGCGCATCGGATTGGAAGAGCCATCCGATGTGACACTTTTCTTCAGATTTTCCAGTCAGATGTGTCGAAATCTGAAGAAAAGTGCCCAAATCGGACTAGTGGATGGGGGCCTTAAGACTTATACAGAGCAGTGCATTGTACCAATGTGAACAGCAAAGCATTGCGGCATCTATGCCCGCATCACTGATTAATGGCCAGATCTGCCCTGGCCGGCTCATCATTCTGTACAGAATGAACTTTCTGCATTTGACTTTTACTTTGATAAGTGCACAGTCCACAAATAAGGCTACTCCAGTCCAGATGTGATCAAGGACAGAGAGGATCGTCTGTTGCATATTGCTCAACAAGAAATGCAACTGCGTAAGTTTCATCAGTGCAATTGTTCAGGAGCCGCAGACCGTGTGACGACAGAGAAGCCTGGGCCCAGGGTTTTATGTTTTTCAAAACCTTAGATGCTCTTTGATTAATGTGTTATTTTACAATCCGTATGACCTTATATGTCTCACAATATACGCAAAGGGAATTAACAAAACAGACGAGGCAGCTGTAAAGATCAAGTATGAACCTAACAGGCCTATTTGCAGCTTTTTTTATGCACTTTTTGTCTGGTACAAAGAGGTCGCTGAAGGATATTTATGAAGAATATGTGGGTGTGCAATACATTATAGTATAATGTGATCTGTGCACATAACAAAAAAAAAACCCACAACATGCTTTGAGCATTATTCTAACTGGACAACGAAAAATGCTCTTTGTGACCTTTTGAATGTTGTTGGCTCCAACTGTAAATGTGAAAGGGTAAAATGGTTATTTATAACCTTAGCCTAGAACCATTTTTAGCTCCACTCCCTCCATTAATTAAAACTTTCCCATTTATTACATTTATTATGAGTTTGTTTTTATTAGAGATGTGCGGCAGGCACTTTTCGTGTTTTGGTTTGGATTAGTGATGTGCACCGGACATTTTTCGGGTTTTGTGTTTTGGTTTTGGATTCGGTTCCGCGGCCTTGTTTTGGATTCGGACGCGTTTTGGCAAAACCTCCCTGAAATGTTTTTGTCGGATTCGGGTGTGTTTTGGATTCGGGTGTTTTTTTTACAAAAAAACCTCAAAAACAGCTTAAATCATAGAATTTGGGGGTCATTTTGATCCCATAGTATTATTAACCTCAATAACCATAATTTCCACTCATTTCCAGTCTATTCTGAACACCTCACACCTCACAATATTATTTTTAGTCCTAAAATTTGCACTGAGGTCGCTGGATGACTAAGCTAAGTGACCCAAGTGGGCGGCACAAACACCTGGCCCATCTAGGAGTGGCACTGCAGTGTCAGATAGGATAGCACTTAAAAAAATTGTCCCCAAACAGCACATGATGCAAAGAAAAAAAGAGGTGCAATGAGGTAGCTGTGTGACTAAGCTAAGCGACCCAAGTGGCCGACACAAACACCTGGCCCATCTAGGAGTGGCACTGCAGTGTCAGACAGGACGGAAGATTTAAAAAGTAGTCCCCAAACAGCACATGATGCAAAGAAAAAAAGAGGTGCAATGAGGTAGCTGTGTGACTAAGCTAAGTGACCCAAGGGGCCGACACAAACACCTGGCCCATCTAGGAGTGGCACTGCAGTGTCAGACAGGATGGCAGATTTAAAAAATAGTCCCCAAACAGCACATGATGCAAAGAAAAAAAGAGGTGCAATGAGGTAGCTGTGTGACTAAGTTAAGCGACCCAAGTGGCCGACACAAACACCTGGCTCATCTAGGAGTGGCACTGCAGTTTTCTAGCGAGAGGATGAGTGCTTCCATCCTCATGTGAATCTGAACCACTAGCCATGAACATAGGCCAGGGCCTCAGCCGTTCCTTGCCACTCCATGTCGTAAATGGCATATTGGCAAGTTTACGCTTCTCCTCAGACGCTTTTAATTTTGATTTTTGGGTCATTTTACTGAACTTTTGTGTTTTGGATTTTACATGCTCTCTACTATGACATTAGGCATCGGCCTTGGCAGACGACGTTGATGGCATTTCATCGTCTTGGCCATGACTAGTGGCAGCAGCTTCAGCACGAGGTGGAAGTGGATTTTGATCTTTCCCTATTTTACCCTCCACATTTTTGTTCTCCATTTTTTAATGTGTGGAATTATATGCCAGTAATATATCAATAGCAGTGGACTACTGTACCGTTCTGCTATATATTATATACTGGTGGTCAGCAAAATTCTGCACTGTCCTCCTACTATATATACTGCGCACAACAACTAAAATGCACCACAGGTATGGATGGATAGTATACTTGACGACACAGAGGTAGGTAGAGCAGTGGACTACTGTACCGTACTGCTATATATTATATACTGGTGGTCAGCAAATTATGCACTGTCCTCCTACTATATATACTGCGCACAACAACTAAAATGCACCACAGGTATGGATGGATAGTATACTTGACGACACAGAGGTAGGTAGAGCAGTGGACTACTGTACCGTACTGCTATATATTATATACTGGTGGTCAGCAAAATTCTGCACTGTCCTCCTACTATATATACTGCGCACAACAACTAAAATGCACCACAGGTATGGATGGATAGTAATCTTGACGACACAGAGGTAGGTAGAGCAGTGGACTACTGTACCGTACTGCTATATATTATATACTGGTGGTCAGAAATATTATGCACTGTCCTCCTACTATATATACTGCGCACAACAACTAAAATGCACCACAGGTATGGATGGATAGTATACTTGACGACACAGAGGTAGGTAGAGCAGTGGACTACTGTACCGTACTGCTATATATTATATACTGGTGGTCAGAAAAATTATGCACTGTCCTCCTACTATATATACTGCTGCGCACAACAACTAAAATGCACCACAGGTATGGATGGATAGTATACTTGACGACACAGAGGTAGGTAGAGCAGTGGACTACTGTACCATACTGCTATATATTATATACTGGTGGTCAGCAAAATTATGCACTGTCCTCCTACTATGTATACTGCGCACAACAACTAAAATGCACCACAGGTATGAATGGATAGTATACTTGACGACACAGAGGTAGGTAGAGCAGTGGACTACTGTACCGTACTGCTATATATTATATACTGGTGGTCAGCAAAATTATGCACTGTCCTCCTACTATATATACTGCTGCGCACAACAACTAAAATGCACCACAGGTATGGATGGATAGTATACTTGACGACACAGAGGTAGGTAGAGCAGTGGACTACTGTACCGTACTGATATAATACTGGTGGTCACTGGTCAGCAAAATTCTGCACTGTCCTCCTACTATATACTACAATGCAGCACAGATATGGAGCGTTTTTCAGGCAGAGAACGTATAATACTGGTGGTCACTGGTCAGCAAAACTCTGCACTGTCCTCCTACAATATAATACTGGTGGTCCCCAGTCCCCACAATAAAGCACACTGAGCACAGATATTTGCAGCACACTGAGCACAGATATGGAGCGTTTTTTCAGGCAGAGAACGTAGATATTTTCAGCACACCGAGCACAGATATTTGCAAGCACACTGTGCACAGATATTTACAGCACACTGAGCACAGATATTTGCAGCACACTGAACACAACTGAGAGAACGCTGCACGTCCTCTCCCTATCATCTCCAATGCACGAGTGAAAATGGCGGCGACGCGCGGCTCCTTATATAGAATACGAATCTCGCGAGAATACGACAGTGGGATGATGACGTTCGGGCGCGCTCGGGTTAACCGAGCAAGGCGGGAAGATTTGAATCTGCCTCGGAACCGTGTAAAATGGGTGAAGTTCGGGGGGGTTCGGATTCCGAGGAACCGAACCCGCTCATCTCTAGTTTGGATTGATTTGGACAAAACCACCCTTTCTGGTTTTGGCTTTGGTTTTGGATCTGGATGATTTTTGAAAACCCCCCCACAAAAACAGCTAAAATCACAGAATTTGAAGGTAATATTGATCCTACGGTATTATTAACCTCAATAACATTAATTTCCACTCATTTCCAGTCTATTCTGAACACTGAACACCTCACAATATTGTTTTTAGGCCAAAAGGTTGCACCGTGGTAGCTGGATGACTTTGCTAAGCGACACAAGTGGGCAGCACAAACATCTGGCCCATCTAGGAGTGGCACTGCAGTGGCAGACAGGATGGCACTTTTAAAAACTAGGCCCCAAACAGCTCATCATGCAAAGAAGAAAAAGAGGTGCAATGAGGTAGCTGGATGACTTTGCTAAGCGACAGAAGTGTGCGGCACAAACACCTGGCCCATCTAGGAGTGGCACTGCAGTGTCAGACAGGAAGGCAGATTTAAAAAATAGTACCCAAACAGCACATCATACAAAGAAGAAAAAGAGGTGCAATGAGGTAGCTGGATGGCTAAGCTAAGTGACACAAGTGTGCGGCACAAACACCTGGCCCATCTAGAAGTGTCACGCAGTGGCTGAATGTCGAAAGTAGCCCCTGTCATTTAAAAAAAATACTGCACCACCAAATTAATTGTATGTGCAAAACATGGAACATGAAGGAATTTGCCCAGATGTAATACACGCACAATATTGGTGGACTTATACGGCAGTACCCCTGAACTTATACGACTGCACCACTGGACTGGACTTATATACGGCAGTACCACTGGACTTATACGGCAGTACCCCTGGACTTATACGGCAGTACCCCATAACTTATAAGGCTGCACCACTGTACTGGACTTATACAGCAGTACCCCTGGACTTATACAGCAGCAGCACTGGATTTATGGCAGCACAGGACACCACCACTAGACAGATGCAGCACAACACAGCGCTGGAATGACACATAAGAGCAGGTCGCCACCCCACACGCCACACCACTTTCCCGCACAGACACTGAGGAGACACGTCCTCTCGCTACACTCTCCAGGACTGGAGTGAAAATGGCGGCGACGCACGGCTCCTTATATGGAATCCAAAACCGCGAGAATCCGACAGCGGGATGATGACGTTTTGCCTCATTCTGGCTTCCGAGTCTGGTGGGAAGTCCCGAGCCGGACTCAGATCCAGGCTTGGGATGTGATGTTCGATAGGGTTCTGTTCTCAGGGAACCAAACCTGCTCATCTCTAGTTTTTATTACATTGATCAAAATGCACCTAGAAATGCCAAGTGAGTCTAGAATAGATGGTGCTAAAAAACATTTTCATTAAAACTATGGCTATATATTAGAGATGAGCGGGTTCGGTTTCTCTGAATCCGAACCCGCACGAACTTCATGTTTTTTTTCACGGGTCCGAGCGACTCGGATCTTCCCGCCTTGCTCGGTTAACCCGAGCGCGCCCGAACGTCATCATGACGCTGTCGGATTCTCGCGAGACTCGGATTCTATATAAGGAGCCGCGCGTCGCCGCCATTTTCACACGTGCATTGAGATTGATAGGGAGAGGACGTGGTTGGCGTCCTCTCCGTTATAGTAGAAAAGAGTAAAGACTGAGTGACTTAGTTATAATTGTGGGGAGGATTGGGGACGGGGAGCAGCTGTTAGGGAGTACAGTGATTTAGATTAGGAGAGAGAGAGAGAGATTGACCTGATTTACTGGAGCTTAGGAGTACTGTAGAAGAGAGTGCAGAGTTTACTAGTGACTGACCACAGTGACCACCAGACAGTGCAGTTTTATTTAATATATCCGTTCTCTGCCTGAAAAAAACGATACACACAGTGACTCAGTCACATACCATATCTGTGTGCACTGCTCAGCCCAGTGTGCTGCATCATCTATGTATATATTATATATCTGACTGTGCTCAGCTCACACAGCTTATAATTGTGGGGGAGACTGGGGAGCACTGCAGTGCCAGTTATAGGTTATAGCAGGAGCCAGGAGTACATATTATATTAAAATTAAACAGTGCACACTTTTGCTGCAGGAGTGCCACTGCCAGTGTGACTGACCAGTGACCTGACCACACTGACCACCAGTATAGTTAGTAGTATACTATATTGTGATTGCCTGAAAAAGTTAAACACTCGTCGTGTGACTTCACTTGTGTGGTGTTTTTTTTTTTATTCTATAAAAAACTCATTCTGCTGACAGACAGTGTCCAGCAGGTCCGTCATTATATAATATATATACCTGTCCGGCTGCAGTAGTGATATATATATATTTTTTATATCATTATTTATCATCCAGTCGCAGCAGACACAGTACGGTAGTTCACGGCTGTAGCTACCTCTGTGTCGGCACTCGGCAGTCCGTCTATAATTGTATACCACCTAACCGTGGTTTTTTTTTCTTTCTTCTTTATACATACATACTACGACATCTCTTTATCAACCAGTCTATATTAGCAGCAGACACAGTACAGTACGGTAGTTCACGGCTGTGGCTACCTCTGTGTCGGCACTCGGCAGTCCGTCCATAATTGTATACCACCTAACCGTGGTTTTTTTTTCTTTCTTCTTTATACATACATACTACGACATCTCTTTATCAACCAGTCTATATTAGCAGCAGACACAGTACAGTACGGTAGTTCACGGCTGTGGCTACCTCTGTGTCGGCACTCGGCAGTCCGTCCATAATTGTATACCACCTAACCGTGTTTTTTTTTTCTTTCTTCTTTATACGTACATACTACGACATCTCTTTATCAACCAGTCTATATTAGCAGCAGACACAGTACAGTACGGTAGTTCACGGCTGTGGCTACCTCTGTGTCGGCACTCGGCAGTCCGTCCATAATTGTATACCACCTAACCGTGGTTTTTTTTTCTTTCTTCTTTATACATACATACTACGACATCTCTTTATCAACCAGTCTATATTAGCAGCAGACACAGTACAGTACGGTAGTTCACGGCTGTGGCTACCTCTGTGTCGGCACTCGGCAGTCCGTCCATAATTGTATACCACCTAACCGTGGTTTTTTTTTCTTTCTTCTTTATACGTACATACTACGACATCTCTTTATCAACCAGTCTATATTAGCAGCAGACACAGTACAGTACGGTAGTTCACGGCTGTGGCTACCTCTGTGTCGGCACTCGGCAGTCCGTCCATAATTGTATACCACCTAACCGTGGTTTTTTTTTCTTTCTTCTTTATACATACATACTACGACATCTCTTTATCAACCAGTCTATATTAGCAGCAGACACAGTACAGTACGGTAGTTCACGGCTGTGGCTACCTCTGTGTCGGCACTCAGCAGTCCGTCCATAATTGTATACCACCTAACCGTGGTTTTTTTTTCTTTCTTCTTTATACGTACATACTACGACATCTCTTTATCAACCAGTCTATATTAGCAGCAGACACAGTACAGTACGGTAGTTCACGGCTGTGGCTACCTCTGTGTCGGCACTCGGCAGTCCGTCCATAATTGTATACCACCTAACCGTGGTTTTTTTTTCTTTCTTCTTTATACATACATACTACGACATCTCTTTATCAACCAGTCTATATTAGCAGCAGACACAGTACAGTACGGTAGTTCACGGCTGTGGCTACCTCTGTGTCGGCACTCGGCAGTCCGTCCATAATTGTATACCACCTACCCGTGGTTTTTTTTTCTTTCTTCTTTATACATACATACTACGACATCTCTTTATCAACCAGTCTATATTAGCAGCAGACACAGTACAGTACGGTAGTTCACGGCTGTGGCTACCTCTGTGTCGGCACTCGGCAGTCCGTCCATAATTGTATACCACCTAACCGTGGTTTTTTTTTCTTTCTTCTTTATACATACATACTACGACATCTCTTTATCAACCAGTCTATATTAGCAGCAGACACAGTACAGTACGGTAGTTCACGGCTGTGGCTACCTCTGTGTCGGCACTCGGCAGTCCGTCCATAATTGTATACTAGTATCCATCCATCTCCATTGTTTACCTGAGGTGCCTTTTAGTTGTGCCTATTAAAATATGGAGAACAAAAATGTTGAGGTTCCAAAATTAGGGAAAGATCAAGATCCACTTCCACCTCGTGCTGAAGCTGCTGCCACTAGTCATGGCCGAGACGATGAAATGCCAGCAACGTCGTCTGCCAAGGCCGATGCCCAATGTCATAGTACAGAGCATGTCAAATCCAAAACACCAAATATCAGTAAAAAAAGGACTCCAAAACCTAAAATAAAATTGTCGGAGGAGAAGCGTAAACTTGCCAATATGCCATTTACCACACGGAGTGGCAAGGAACGGCTGAGGCCCTGGCCTATGTTCATGGCTAGTGGTTCAGCTTCACATGAGGATGGAAGCAATCAGCCTCTCGCTAGAAAAATGAAAAGACTCAAGCTGGCAAAAGCACAGCAAAGAACTGTGCATTCTTCGAAATCCCAAATCCACAAGGAGAGTCCAATTGTGTCGGTTGCGATGCCTGACCTTCCCAACACTGGACGTGAAGAGCATGCGCCTTCCACCATTTGCACGCCCCCTGCAAGTGCTGGAAGGAGCACCCGCAGTCCAGTTCCTGATAGTCAGATTGAAGATGTCAGCGTTGAAGTACACCAGGATGAGGAGGATATGGGTGTTGCTGGCGCTGGGGAGGAAATTGACCAGGAGGATTCTGATGGTGAGGTGGTTTGTTTAAGTCAGACACCCGGGGAGACACCTGTTGTCCGTGGGAGGAATATGGCCGTTGACATGCCAGGTGAAAATACCAAAAAAATCAGCTCTTCGGTGTGGAGGTATTTCAACAGAAATGCGGACAACAGGTGTCAAGCCGTGTGTTCCCTTTGTCAAGATGTAATAAGTAGGGGTAAGGACGTTAACCACCTCGGAACATCCTCCCTTATACGTCACCTGCAGCGCATTCATAATAAGTCAGTGACAAGTTCAAAAACTTTGGGTGACAGCGGAAGCAGTCCACTGACCAGTAAATCCCTTCCTCTTGTAACCAAGCTCACGCAAACCACCCCACCAACTCCCTCAGTGTCAATTTCCTCCTTCCCCAGGAATGCCAATAGTCCTGCAGGCCATGTCACTGGCAATTCTGACGATTCCTCTCCTGCCTGGGATTCCTCCGATGCATCCTTGCGTGTAACGCCTACTGCTGCTGGCGCTGCTGTTGTTGCTGCTGGGAGTCGATGGTCATCCCAGAGGGGAAGTCGTAAGACCACTTTTACTACTTCCACCAAGCAATTGACTGTCCAACAGTCCTTTGCGAGGAAGATGAAATATCACAGCAGTCATCCTACTGCAAAGCGGATAACTGAGGCCTTGGCATCCTGGGTGGTGAGAACCGTGGTTCCGGTATCCATCATTACTGCAGAGCCAACTAGAGACTTGTTGGAGGTACTGTGTCCCCGGTACCAAATACCATCTAGGTTCCATTTCTCTAGGCAGGCGATACCGAAAATTTACACAGACCTCAGAAAAAGAGTCACCAGTGTCCTAAAAAATGCAGCTGTACCCAATGTCCACTTAACCACGGACATGTGGACAAGTGGAGCAGGGCAGGGTCAGGACTATATGACTGTGACAGCCCACTGGGTAGATGTATGGACTCCCGCCGCAAGAACAGCAGCGGCGGCACCAGTAGCAGCATCTCGCAAACGCCAACTCTTTCCTAGGCAGGCTACGCTTTGTATCACCGGTTTCCAGAATACGCACACAGCTGAAAACCTCTTACGGCAACTGAGGAAGATCATCGCGGAATGGCTTACCCCAATTGGACTCTCCTGTGGATTTGTGGCATCGGACAACGCCAGCAATATTGTGTGTGCATTAAATATGGGCAAATTCCAGCACGTCCCATGTTTTGCACATACCTTGAATTTGGTGGTGCAGAATTATTTAAAAAACGACAGGGGCGTGCAAGAGATGCTGTCGGTGGCCAGAAGAATTGCGGGACACTTTCGGCGTACAGGCACCACGTACAGAAGACTGGAGCACCACCAAAAACTACTGAACCTGCCCTGCCATCATCTGAAGCAAGAAGTGGTAACGAGGTGGAATTCAACCCTCTATATGCTTCAGAGGTTGGAGGAGCAGCAAAAGGCCATTCAAGCCTATACAATTGAGCACGATATAGGAGGTGGAATGCACCTGTCTCAAGCGCAGTGGAGAATGATTTCAACGTTGTGCAAGGTTCTGATGCCCTTTGAACTTGCCACACGTGAAGTCAGTTCAGACACTGCCAGCCTGAGTCAGGTCATTCCCCTCATCAGGCTTTTGCAGAAGAAGCTGGAGACATTGAAGGAGGAGCTAACACGGAGCGATTCCGCTAGGCATGTGGGACTTGTGGATGGAGCCCTTAATTCGCTTAACAAGGATTCACGGGTGGTCAATCTGTTGAAATCAGAGCACTACATTTTGGCCACCGTGCTCGATCCTAGATTTAAAGCCTACCTTGGATCTCTCTTTCCGGCAGACACAAGTCTGCTGGGGTTGAAAGACCTGCTGGTGAGAAAATTGTCAAGTCAAGCGGAACGCGACCTGTCAACATCTCCTCCTTCACATTCTCCCGCAACTGGGGGTGCGAGGAAAAGGCTCAGAATTCCGAGCCCACCCGCTGGCGGTGATGCAGGGCAGTCTGGAGCGACTGCTGATGCTGACATCTGGTCCGGACTGAAGGACCTGACAACGATTACGGATACGGACATGTCGTCTACTGGCACTGCATATGATTCTCTCCCCATTGAAAGAATGGTGGAGGATTATATGAGTGACCGCATCCAAGTAGGCACGTCACACAGTCCGTACTTATACTGGCAGGAAAAAGAGGCAATTTGGAGGCCCTTGCACAAACTGGCTTTATTCTACCTAAGTTGCCCTCCCACAAGTGTGTACTCCGAAAGAGTGTTTAGTGCCGCCGCTCACCTTGTCAGCAATCGGCGTACGAGGTTACATCCAGAAAATGTGGAGAAGATGATGTTCATTAAAATGAATTATAATCAATTCCTCCGCAGAGACATTGACCAGCAGCAATTGCCTCCACAAAGTACACAGGGAGCTGAGATGGTGGATTCCAGTGGGGACGAATTGATAATCTGTGAGGAGGGGGATGTACACGGTGATATATCGGAGGATGATGATGAGGTGGACATCTTGCCTCTGTAGAGCCAGTTTGTGCAAGGAGAGATTAATTGCTTCTTTTTTGGTGGGGGTCCAAACCATCCCGTCATTTCAGTCACAGTCGTGTGGCAGACCCTGTCACTGAAATGATGGGTTGGTTAAAGTGTGCATGTCCTGTTTATACAACATAAGGGTGGGTGGGAGGGCCCAAGGACAATTCCATCTTGCACCTCTTTTTTCTTTTATTTTTCTTTGCGTCATGTGCTGTTTGGGGAGGGTTTTTTGGAAGGGACATCCTGCGTGACACTGCAGTGCCACTCCTAAATGGGCCCGGTGTTTGTGTCGGCCACTAGGGTCGCTAATCTTACTCACACAGCTACCTCATTGCGCCTCTTTTTTTCTTTGCGTCATGTGCTGATTGGGGAGGGTTTTTTGGAAGGGACATCCTGCGTGACACTGCAGTGCCACTCCTAAATGGGCCCGGTGTTTGTGTCGGCCACTAGGGTCGCTAATCTTACTCACACAGCTACCTCATTGCGCCTCTTTTTTTCTTTGCGTCATGTGCTGATTGGGGAGGGTTTTTTGGAAGGGACATCCTGCGTGACACTGCAGTGCCACTCCTAAATGGGCCCGGTGTTTGTGTCGGCCACTAGGGTCGCTAATCTTACTCACACAGCTACCTCATTGCGCCTCTTTTTTTCTTTGCGTCATGTGCTGATTGGGGAGGGTTTTTTGGAAGGGACATCCTGCGTGACACTGCAGTGCCACTCCTAAATGGGCCCGGTGTTTGTGTCGGCCACTAGGGTCGCTAATCTTACTCACACAGCTACCTCATTGCGCCTCTTTTTTTCTTTGCGTCATGTGCTGATTGGGGAGGGTTTTTTGGAAGGGACATCCTGCGTGACACTGCAGTGCCACTCCTAAATGGGCCCGGTGTTTGTGTCGGCCACTAGGGTCGCTAATCTTACTCACACAGCTACCTCATTGCGCCTCTTTTTTTCTTTGCGTCATGTGCTGATTGGGGAGGGTTTTTTGGAAGGGACATCCTGCGTGACACTGCAGTGCCACTCCTAAATGGGCCCGGTGTTTGTGTCGGCCACTAGGGTCGCTAATCTTACTCACACAGCTACCTCATTGCGCCTCTTTTTTTCTTTGCGTCATGTGCTGATTGGGGAGGGTTTTTTGGAAGGGACATCCTGCGTGACACTGCAGTGCCACTCCTAAATGGGCCCGGTGTTTGTGTCGGCCACTAGGGTCGCTAATCTTACTCACACAGCTACCTCATTGCGCCTCTTTTTTTCTTCGCGTCATGTGCTGATTGGGGAGGGTTTTTTGGAAGGGACATCCTGCGTGACACTGCAGTGCCACTCCTAAATGGGCCCGGTGTTTGTGTCGGCCACTAGGGTCGCTTATCTTACTCACACAGTCAGCTACCTCATTGCGCCTCTTTTTTTCTTTGCGTCATGTGCTGTTTGGGGAGGGTTTTTTGGAAGGGACATCCTGCGTGACACTGCAGTGCCACTCCTAAATGGGCCCGGTGTTTGTGTCGGCCACTAGGGTCGCTTATCTTACTCACACAGTCAGCTACCTCATTGCGCCTCTTTTTTTCTTTGCGTCATGTGCTGTTTGGGGAGGGTTTTTTGGAAGGGACATCCTGCGTGACACTGCAGTGCCACTCCTAAATGGGCCCGGTGTTTGTGTCGGCCACTAGGGTCGCTTATCTTACTCACACAGTCAGCTACCTCATTGCGCCTCTTTTTTTCTTTGCGTCATGTGCTGTTTGGGGAGGGTTTTTTGGAAGGGACATCCTGCGTGACACTGCAGTGCCACTCCTAAATGGGCCCGGTGTTTGTGTCGGCCACTAGGGTCGCTTATCTTACTCACACAGTCAGCTACCTCATTGCGCCTCTTTTTTTCTTTGCGTCATGTGCTGTTTGGGGAGGGTTTTTTGGAAGGGACATCCTGCGTGACACTGCAGTGCCACTCCTAGATGGGCCAGGTGTTTGTGTCGGCCACTAGGGTCGCTTAGCTTAGTCATCCAGCGACCTCGGTGCAAATTTTAGGACTAAAAATAATATTGTGAGGTGTGAGGTATTCAGAATAGACTGAAAATGAGTGGAAATTATGGTTTTTGAGGTTAATAATAATATGGGATCAAAATGACCCCCAAATTCTATGATTTAAGCTGTTTTTTAGGGTTTTTTGAAAAAAACACCCGAATCCAAAACACACCCGAATCCGACAAAAAAAATTCGGTGAGGTTTTGCCAAAACGCGGTCGAACCCAAAACACGGCCGCGGAACCGAACCCAAAACCAAAACACAAAACCCGAAAAATTTCAGGCGCTCATCTCTACTATATATTAGGGAGAAAAATGCCTTGCGGACCTCCACTAAACAGGGAGACACCCCTAGAGGTGATTTTTCCACCCTTTGAAACATGTGCAAATTATATCATCCCACAAAAGGCAATGGAAATCTAATTTTTGAATGTCTGTTTATTGCCGAGCACACTCAGCGTGGAAGGAGTTGGGCAAAGTAAGAACATACCTCTCAACTATCGCAAATTAGGCAGGATAGTCCCGATTTGGGTACAGTTTTAATACAGTGAGAATCCTGACACTAGACGAGGTAAGTATTTTACACCTCTCCCCTCCCCTCCCCTAATCCTAATCCTCCGGGGGTGTCGGGTAGGGCTAACCCTTTTTCGAGTGTCGGCTACAGCTAACCCTCTGGGGGTTTCGGCTACTGCTTACCCCCCCCCCCCCCCCCCCACACACACCCCTCAAGTGCCATCCCTTTGTAGCCTACCGATTTGGTAGTGCTAGGCACATTGGGGCAGATTAAATTGTCTGCCTGGATCTATTCAATTATCGCCACATCTTAACACACAGGGAAACCCATAGCTTCCAGCACATGACACAGAATCTATATAGTTTTGGCCATGCAGTAAACATTGCAGGTAATTGAATATGCCCCAGTGAGTTACTATGAATTGGACAAGCCATCAAACAGAATAGGGCCTTTGTATTTCAATTCAAAAACTCAGTATGTTGAGAGGTAGATAAGTGTTTAAACTACGGACAGAAGTGTAGGTAGGCTCTCTTTCACCTGAGGCAAATATTCCATTTGTTTTGAAGATCAGGTATGCTTTCACAGAACATTTATTGATTTGTTGGCCTTAAAAACAGAGCACACAGTGGCACATCTATAATGGGTGCAGGGTGTGCAGAGCATATGGGCCCCTGGGTAGGGGGGCCCACGCACCCTGCACCCATTTGTAATACTTGTCTCTGCTAAGTCCCACGTGGACAACGGTAGCGCTGCAGAAATCACCAGTAAAATATGCACTTCACTGCACCCCACCTTGGTGCTCCTTTTGCGCCCACAGTGGTGGACCCACGGGGGAGGGGGGCATCAGGGTGATCGCCATCTTAACACACGCATCTTCTCCAAAACAACACTTTGTGAATAAGGAGGCGGAGCTGGCTGAGAGCTCAGCCCGTAAAGGAGAGGTAGGTCATAGCCATCCAAAGTGAACATGGAGAAGGTGTGTGTATTATTGTGGGGGGGGGGGGGGGGTGATCATCTTGATCATTCTTCCCCCACAACTGGATCCACCACTGTACCCGCCCACCACACACACATATACGCGCTCTTGCACATTAGAATAGCTAAGAATATCAGTTGTGATACTGAGGGGATCTGTAAAACATGCCCTTTGAGGACTGGAGTTGGGAAACAATGGAGTAAGTGCATCGTAGCTCTTATTTTTACTAGGCAGTGGAAAAGGTGCGGGAAAGATATATTTTTTAGGAGAGTTACTTGCTGTGCAGAGGGGCATACGGTCATTGCACTCTGTACAAGTTCAGTTTTGCACCAGCTTAGAGCTGGCAGTTTTAGGGTCTAGTTCTAAACTTTTGAGACCCATTTCCCTATTTATGCTGCACTTCAATCAATGGGGGTAATTCAGATCTGATCGCAGCAGCAAATTTGTTAGCTAATGGACAAACTTTTGCTGCTCGCGCAATCAACTAGACGCCTCGCGCAATCAACTAGACGCCGAGTGTGTGATCGCATGTGTAGCAGAGCTGCACAAACTGATTTTGTGCAGTCTCTGCGCAGCCCAGGACTTACTCAGCCGCTGCGATTACTTCAGCCTGTCTGGGGTCGGATTTGACATCAGACACCATCCCTGAAAACGCTTGGACACGCCTGTGTTTTCCCAGACACTCCTTGAAAACGGTCAGTTGCACCCACAAACGCCCTCTTCCTGTCAATCTCCTTGCGATCGTCGGTGCGTTCGGAATTTTTGCACCATCCCGTCGCTGACCGGTGATCTCGGGACCTGGCAGGCCGAGAGGAACTGTTTGGCACGGCTGTATGAGAACACATCTGTACTTTATAAACAGCCATTGTGATGTCTCTCAACTTTGATACAGAAGTGACTCCTGGTATACAATTGTCACTTATAAGCTGTTCTGCTTATATCATATGTCACAGTGTAAGGTAAGCTTATTTATACCTGAATGTTATGTACATTTTTGTAGGTGGATGAGAGATAGAAATATACGATAGATAGATAGATAGATAGATAGATAGATAGATAGATAGATAGATAGATAGATAGAAAAAAAACACACAATAGTATCTTTATCTTGCGCCAAACTGGGAGCAGCACAACGGGAGAGATCCCTGTTGGAAGACATCAATAGCATACGAGAAAAAACACAATTTCCCAAGTGCGCTAAAATAAAGCGTAATTACAATAGTTCTTCCAGCGTCATTTTCATAGGTGTAGATTGTATACTGGAAAATGTTAAGATCTGGGGATCTTTAACAGACACCCCTCACCAAATAGTCACCCAAACAAGAGGCCAAAGGCCAATTAATAAAAAATTGTTTTAATAACATACATTTGAAGTCATGAGACTTTATACATAGTTCATCATGTAATGTTCACAGAAAATGTGTCTAAAATAGTGTCAATAAAATACAACCAATACGTTTGTTATATGGACTCTAGATACTCCCTCACCTTTTTCAAGGTGCGAGCTCGAGAGGGAGTATCTTCACAAACTAGGTTGAGAACTTCTGACTGACAAACCCAACGCGTTTTGTCTTATCGACTTCATCAGGGGTAGCGAATATAAAAATAAAAAAAACAGGCTTATTTGCCCTCAATGAGTTTATATATGGAAGATCATAACCTTAGCTTTAAAGATTAATACATTTCTTGTTAAGCTGATGGGGGCTTAACTGGTGGTTCCTCTTAGGAATACTGGTAGTTGATAATTGGTGTTTTAACAAACTACCTTAAAGAATAATTAATTATAATTAATCCCTTATAAGGCCCCTTGTGGGAGCTATTGGTTATGGTTCCTCTTAAGAATACTGGCAGTCATATATCGGTGTTTTTGCAAACTGCCTGAATATAATATCCAAATCTTGTAATCAAGACTGTTTCAGATTTAGGTGTAAACTCGTATAATATAATTCAAAAAGTATATAGCTGGTTTGACACTCATAAAGATGCAAGTAATGTCACTTCCTCAATAAATCTCACAGAATGGATCTCCTGGAAGAATTTTGGCTGTGTGTGGAAGTGGCAGAATAGATTGATAGATATGGTTAGCATTACTGCATCACAGCACTAAGGTCATGGGTTCGATTCTCATCATGACCCTAACTGTGTGGAGTTTGTATATTCTCCCTGTGCGTGTGTAGGTTTTCTCTGGGTACTCCGGTTTCCTCCCACAACCCATATTTATACTGGTAAATTAATTGGCACGCAACAAACATTAATCTTAGTGTGCAAGTGTGTGTATGTCCATAACTAGACTAGATGTGGTTCTTATCTGCCGTCATAATTCTATGTTTCTATATCAGTGGAGACAGAGCAGTAACTAGACTTTTTGGTGCCCTGTGCCAGAAAGAGACATAAGAACGCATGCCTCACGGGGAAGGGGCATGACAAAATTGGTCCCAGAGAAAGCCCATGCTATGATGCCCCTTCCCACACATTTTATTTATATATATATATATATATATATATATATACACACATGGGGGGGCACACCACACACCCTGCACCCATTGTTTTTAATACTTAGCCCGCAGCAGAAATCACTGGGAATATGGCGCGGCGCCATTTTCACTGTGTTTCACGCATGCGCAGTAGAAAAATCACTGAGAAAATGGTCTCTGCGCCATTTTCCTGGAGATCTGCACATGCACTGTAGACTTTGACACAGCGCTAGGGTCCCCTAGGGACCCTAATGCCAGGAGCTAAGCGCTGCCGGCTAGAGAGGAGAGGGCCAAGATGGAGCCTGCACACGGGCCTTCTCCTCTCTAGAAACGCCTATAGATATATATAGATATATAGATATATTTTATACACACACATTAATAGAACACTGCAAGAACATTCATGTATTCAGCCTGAGAGCTTGCCGACATTCAGCTACCTGTACCCCGTTAAAAAATAACCAGCACCATAATCGAGCAAACCCACGCAGTGTGCAGCCACACATCCAATCCCTTGCAGCCACACACTATGTAGATCTGCCCAGCTGTAACGCTGATCACCCCTTCACAAAGTACAAGGTAAGCTTAAAATAGATTACATAAAGAACAGAGCGACTGAACAACAAAGAGCTATCAAGTCAAGTCCATGAATGCTGGCATTAGTGACAAAAGGGGTGGGGGTAGGAGATAGAGACGGTCAGGAGATGCTGGGCTTCAAAAAGGGAGGAAGCTGCAAGTGAAAGTAATTCGATAATTGATCATTGACAAATGCTGCCAACAGCCCCTCTTACCCTGCAGTGCTATGTGCGGAGCACACTCCGCACACACTTAGTTACGGCCCTGAGTGGTGAAAGGAATGCAGGTTGAAATGTATCGCCTTAGTAATTTGGTCATGTGACTGACATATACTGTATTGTAAGAAGCCTTTGTGAAGTCACTCAGCTTTGGAAAAACAGTCATTGCTTGGTATATAACTGTCTGCGTTGGCCAGACCGCCGCCGTCCAGCCCCCTCCCGCCGAGCGACCGCCTCTGCCTCAGAGGCGAACGCTAGGCAATGACGGCTGCCATGCGCCAGCGCACTGCAGCACCGGCGCATGCACAGTTCCGGCCCGATCGCTGCGCTGCAATAAACTGCAGCGAGCGATCGGGTCAGAATGACCCTCAATGTGTTTTGGTTTGCATATAACTCTGCATCATCTGTGTGCCCAATTCCAGAGCACGTGGAGTACAAAGATATACAAAGCAAAACAACTTACATTTAACTCTACACCAGCTCCATTATTATTTCTTTCCTATGATGGTGAAACCCCAGGAGAGGCTGATAAACAAGGTTATCATTTAGACCACCTTTTACTGTTTCACGGGTCACTCAGATCCCTTTTATAGAAAGGTTGAGGTTTTAATTCTTCTCCACACTTGTGACCCTTTAACTAGTGTGAAATACCAAACTTAAGTGTTTTAGAAATATGTTATGAGTAGAAGGACCTTCAAGAAAGCATTCCGAGCTAATTACCTAATGCCATTGTTCTGTTTGATGTGAATTGAAAATAAAAGAGAAGTCTTAACTGCTGTTGACCTATTATTCAGGTAAAGTGAAAGAATTGCCTAACGTGCTCCAGCTAGCCTGAAATTTAAATAAATCCATTTTCAACGTAGAGCTTAAGCCTTGCACTTCTATGTAAGGATGGAAGTATGCACTTGCGATTAGTCACTGATCACATTTTTTTTTTGCACATTGTAACAAGTAGGAAGAATGTAGTTTAAAAAGTTTCATAAATAAAGGTGGAGCGTCAGGTGAATTAGCTTTAACTTCTCTGTTAAATTGGTTCTTTTCTGACCACAGAGGTCTCTTGCAGTGGAACAGCAATGTCCTCTTTTTGCTGTATCAAAAACAAGTGCTATTTATTTCTTCATGGCTTTTAGCTTCCAGTAAGGGGTGACTAATATACATGTAAGAGGTGACTCATATACGTGAGAAGATGGATGAATTGCTAGTTGATTGTCCACAACCAGATAATCCATCCAATGTTTTAAACATTCATGAATCTGATATGTCCCGCAATAAATTAGGAAAACTGGGAGGTATGCACAAACATCAGTTGAGATCATCTTAATTTTGACACACTGTTTCTGAAAGAAGTAGTTACAATGGCGCCAGACGGGATCTCAGCAGACGAAATACCGACCACGGAATCCTGAACATCGGCATCAAAATACCAACAGCTGGATTTCTGATTGATATTCCAGCGGGACACGCTCGCGTGCTGCTGCGGGGGATAGGAGGTTAGGTTTAGGCATTAGAAGCGGGGTTAGAGTTAGAGTACAGGGACGGGAAGGGGATGGTTTGTACCGGGGAGGGCTGGTTAGGGTTAGGCACATACAAGGGGAGGTTAGTGTTAGGCACCAAGTGGGGAGGGTTAGGTTTAGGCAGTGGGTAAGGGAGGGTTATGGTTATGCATCACCGGGAAGGGTTAGGGTTAAGCACCACCAGGGAGGGTTAGGCACCCACAAGGGAGGGTTAGGGTAGGGGGCAATCGGCATCAAAATACCAACAGCTGGATTTCCGATTGATATTCCAGCGGGACACGCTCACGTGCTGCTGCGGGGGATAGGAGGTTAGGTTTAGGCATTAGAAGCGGGGTTAGAGTTAGAGTACAGGGACGGGAAGGGGATGGTTTATACCGGGGAGGGCTGGTTAGGGTTAGGCACATACAAGGGGAGGTTAGGGTTAGGCACCAAGTGGGGAGGGTTAGGTTTAGGCAGTGGGTAAGGGAGGGTTATGGTTATGCATCACCGGGAAGGGTTAGGGTTAGGCACCACCAGGGAGGGTTAGGCACCCACAAGGGAGGGTTAGGGTAGGGGGCAAGGGAGGGTTAGGGGGGCTGTCAGTATGCTGATGGTCGGGATGCCACTGTCGGTATTCTGACAGCTGGCATCCCGTCCATCAGTATATCATACCGAATCCATTTCTGGAACAGTTTGAATCTTGGAGCTGAATCCCCACCCTTAGATCACTTCACAAAGGCTGTAATCATGGATCAACCATGCCAGGCTCACTGATTAGCTCAACTGTGCCCGTGAAATGGGAGGATGGGAGCTTGATCATATCCAGGGCCAGTGCAAGGTTTCTCTGTACCCTAGACAAAGCTTCAAATTACCTCCCAAAAACATTATTTTAAACCATTTACATAAAACCACATTAGTGTGTTTACCAAACTCTACGACAACTGAATGAGTCTTTTCATATAAATGTATTGTACTTTGTTGCAGGACCAGAGCACCCAATACGCAGTTCACCTTCACCCCCATCAACCCCATTTACCAAATCACCACCCCCTCAGTATCTGTTAACTGCTCCCATTCAGCACTTATTAACCCGTTACTCTCCAAGAATCCATTAATTAATTCACATTCCCAGCACCTATTTACAAATTAATCCATACTGTTAGCACTAATTAATGTCCCTCCACTAGGAACCCATTTATCCATTCACCACAACACCTATTAACTCATTCCCTTCAAGAATCCATTTATCAATTTACCCACAAAGCAGCCATTAACACATTATCTCACAATGTTAGCACCTCTTAACCCTCTCACCCAGCACCCATTTATCCATGCAAAGCACCTATGAGTCCAATCCCCAGAACACATTTACCTCACTCTCAGCACCCATTAACCTCCTCCCTGGTGCACCTATTAGTTAATTCACACCCAGCACCCTTTAACCCCCTCCCCCCATCAGCAATCATTATTCCTGCCAACCCAGAACCCATTAGCTAATTCACCCCCAGCACTCAATAACCCCCTTATGGCACACATCAGCCCCACCCCACAGGACCTAGTAATCCATTCACACCTGCACTCAGTAAACCCGCTCTAAGCACCAATTACCCCCCCAACCAGCACCTATTAATCACTTCTTGTCCCTCCCTCATCCAACCCACCAGCCACTATCAGTGCACAAGATCTTGCTTCCTATTTCAAGGACAAGATTGATAAGATCCAAAATGAAATAGTATGCTCTACCACAGCCAGTGACCTGCTCAATTCCCTGCCTGAACCCTCTAACACCTTCTCTTCATTTGATCCCACAAATGAAGATGAAGTATCTGTACTCTTCTCATTTACCTACTCTACTATCTCTCCCCTTGACTCTATAACCTCACAAATTAGTAAAGCTCTCTCTGCTGTGCTTATCCCAACCTTAACTAAAATCTGTAATCTCTCTCTGTCTACTGGTATCTTTCCTTTTCTGTACAAGCATGCAGTGATTACTCCCATTCTGAAAAAATGAAATTCTGACCCTAACTCTCTCTCAAACTACCGTCCTATCTCTCAGCTCCCATGCCCCTCCAGGGTACTTGAGAGACTTGCCTACACTCGCTTCACACACTTTCTTAACTCACACAGCTTACTGGACCCATTTTAGTCAGGATTTCGTACCCAACACTCCACAGAGACAGCACTGACTAAGGTAATGAATGATTTGGTCACTGTTAAATCTAAAGGCCATTATTCACTACTTATTCTCCTTGCTCTTTCTGCTGCTTTTGACATTGTTGACCACTCTCTTCTCATACAAACACTACAATCCCTAGGTCTTCAGGACACAGCCCTTTCTTGGTTCTCATACTACTTATCTAATTGCTCCTTCAGTATTCGTTTCTCTGATTCCACCTCCTCTTCGCTACCTCTCTCAGTTGGAGTACCGCAAAGCTCAGTCTTAGGTCCTCTGCTTTTCTCTCTCTATACCACATCTCTTGGCAAATTAATCAACTCTTTCGGATTTCAGTATCATCTGTACTCAGATGATACTCAAATCTATCTATCCTCCCCAGCTTTGTCACCATCTGTATTGGGCCGTGTCACTGAATGCTTTTCTGCCATTTCATCTTGGATGACATCTCACCACCTCAAACTTAATATTTCCAAAACAGAATTAATTATATTTCCACCGGCCAATAGTAGTTACCAACCTGATATCTCTATCACTGTTGATAACTCAGCAATCATCCCTACCCCACAAGCTCGCTGCCTAGGTGTCATACTTGACTCTGAACTGTCCTTTGTTCCACATATTCAATCTGTCTCAAGATCATGTTACATACATCTAAGAAACACATCCAAAATACGACCATATCTTACACAAGACACAGCAAAAACTCTAATCCATGCTCTGATTATCTCCCGCATTAATTATTGTGATAGTCTACTGACTGGTCTTCCCAAATATAGGGCCTGATTCAGACCTGGTCGCACGCAGGCTATTTTTTGCACTGCTGCGACCAGGTAATCGCCACCTACAGGGGAGGGGGTAAACGTTTTGCAGGGGTGCGATCGGCTGTGCAGTGAGCTGCACAAACGAAAGTTTGTGCAGTTTCTGCACAGCCCAGGACTTACTCCGCCGCTGCGACAATCTGGGATGTTGCTGACATCAGGAACCCTCTCTGGAAATGGCCGGGCACGCCTGCATTTTTCCGGACACTTCCAGAAAACGGTGAGTTCCCGCCCATGAACGCCTTCTGCCTGTCAATATTCTTGCGATTGCCGGTGCGATTGCTTTCTTCGTAAGATTCGTTGCTGCCTGGCGATGGCCGTCACCGGCGGCTAACGTGTCTGTGCATTGCATGCGCAGTTCAGACCCGATCACACGGCTGCGAAAAATGCAGCGTGCGATCGGGTCTGAATGACCCTCTTAGGCTCTCACCACTACAATCCATTTTGAATGCAGCTGCGAGTATGATCTTCCTCGCTAGACATTCATCGTCTGCAGATCCGCTCTGTCATTCCCTCCATTGGTTACCGGTATTCTACCGTATTAAATATTAAATACTTTTTCTTACATACAAGGCTATTAACCAAACTGCACCAACACACATCTCTTCACTCATCTCAAAATATCTCCCTACCCGACCTCTCCGCTCTGCACAAGATCTGCGTCTCTCACCCACACGTATTACTTGTTCACACTCATAATTACATGACTTTATCCTGGCTTCACCCACTCTGTGGAATGCCCTCCCACACACAATAAGACTCACCTCTAGTCTCCAAACCTTTAAATGTTCCCTGAAAACTCACCTCTTCGGACAAGCCTATCAAATTCCAGACCCACCCACATAACCTTCAGTGCTTCCCTATCTAATTACGGGTGTGGTTCATCAAATCGACAGTATCTAGGTCGACAATGTTTAGGTCGACCACTATAGTTCGACAGTCACTAGGTCGACATGGATGGAAGGTCGACAGGGTTTCTAGGTCGACATGTGCTAGGTCGACATGTCTAAAGGTCGACATGAGGAATTTTTTTTAGTGTCGTTTTCTTCGTAGAGTGACCGGGATCCCAAATTAGTGCACCGCGTCCCCTCGCATGGTGCCTTCGCTCCGCTACCGCTTCGCTCGGCACAGATTACCGTTCCAATCGTAGTCCACGTGGATCGTTAAGTATGAAAAAATTCAAATAAAGAAAAAAAATGTGAAAAACTCATGTCGACCTTTAGACCTGTCGACCTAGCACATGTCGACCTAGAACCCCTGTCGACCTTCCATCCATGTCGACCTAGTGACTGTCGACCTATAGTGGTCGACCTAAACATTGTCGACCTAGATACTGTCGATCTTCAGATTGGATCCCCTAATTACATCCTCTCTGTAAAATACACATAACAATACATATCTTGTCTTTCTTTACTCTCACACCCTCCTGACCCTTGGACAACATTGCTGGGTGATCATATCATACAACCCATTAAGAACCAAGCAATCTGGTGGACCATTATGTAGTAGGTAGTATCTATCCTTGTGTATCAATGCCTATTTCCCTATAGATTGCAAGCTTGCGAGCAGGGCCTTCCTACCTCTATGTCTGTCTGTTTTCACCCAGTATTGTTCTACTACTGTTGTTTTAATTGTAAAGCACAACGGAATATGCTGCGCTATATAAGAAACTGTTAATAAATAATACATTCTCAGCACCAATTAACCCTCCCTCTCAGCACACTTTAACCTCTCTCCCACCCAATACAACTTAATACATTCTCTCAACATCCATTATTACATTCCCCTGCCCAGCTCCAATTAATATATTCCTCCCCAGAACCCATTAAGCAATTCACCTAAACACCCATTAACTCAATTACACACCAAGAAGCCATTAAAAAGCTCCCTTGCCTGACGGGCTCCTGCTCATTCAGCTCCTCTTAAAAAGGTGTGCCCTCTAAACCTCTGGGTTCCAAAGCAATGGCATGCCTTGTACCTACTATAACTATGCCTTTGCCTTTGGGTATACAAACCAACTAGATACAACTCTTTTTTTGGTGATTCCTTGATTGGTAATGAAAATACATCAATGTGTTGTAAACTCAGAATGGAATTTGCTAAGATTATGACCAAGGAATTTCTGACCAAGCACATTATGTTGTCATATGATTGAGCAGGATATGGTCAGGATCCCGATGGTAAGAATCCCAACGGTAAGTACTGGGACTAGGGTTAGGCACTAGGGGGAGGGGGGTTACGGTTAGTCTGCAGGAGGGGATGTATAGGGTTAGGCTGCAGGAGGGGTGGGTTAGGGTTAAAATACTTACAGGGATCCGCCATGATTCAGCTGTCAGCATTATGATGGTCGTGATAGTGAGTGCCAGGATTTCGATACCATGCTGACTGAGCACATCTTTGAATTACTACACTAGTAGGTGTCCTTTTAGTCTCTCTTTCTATATACTGTAGTTAAGTTTAAGATATTTTGTATAAATTAGGTTATAAATGAATATAAAATCAACCTGAATGAGGGCCTGTGTATATTAAGTTCAATGTGCATCTGTGCACTCCAGCATGATTACATCATTTTTATCAGCACTTGATTTTATTATATAGATTATCCTCAGCATTACCTTTTTTCTTTTTATCTTTTCTATTGTATTTTTGGAGGCATCCTCACTTTTGATAACTCTTCCAAAGAGTTTTTGTTTTTTGTTTTTTTTATATGTGTCCTGTGAATCCATGTGCCCTTTTCCTTTCTTCTATATTGTTATACATTTTTGGTTTTGAATAATGTTGTGATGTTGTCATTGGTTGATTTTTGAGGAGTGTCTTTCTTTTCATCATGAAGTGGTGTTTGATGAATAAGTATGGGAAATAACAGAAGTGTTTGCTTAGAGATAATCATTTCTAAGTGCCGACAGTAAACTTTTGTAAATATACCTCAATCTCCTGTTTTTGCTTGTTGCTGCCCCTGTTTGAAAATAATGGGTGTGTTGTGAAGGAAAAGTCTGTTCAAAAGTTTGGTGGCACTGGCAAGATAGGAAATGTAGTTTAAACTATGTATCATAAATGAATAAACTAGCGAGATAAACTATCATAAATTAATAAGATGAACCAATCAAAATACATACCCACTGTGTGACATCTTGAATGTGAAGTTTAACTATACATAATCTGAATATGAGGTGCAGTAACATGTAGAATGTATTCTATGAAAACTGCATGAAATACATTTTGTGGACAATAATTTGACTTATTATAATAAGAGTTGAGCGGGCTCGGCTCTCGGAGAACCAAGCCCACACTAATGGGCAAAACCATGTTACACTGCTGGTGGGGCAGATATAACGGGGGTCATTCCGAGTTGATCGTAGCTGTGCTAAATTTAGCACAGCTACGATCATGTTCCCAGAAATGCAGGGGGACGCCCAGCACAGAGCTAGCCCGCCCCGCATGTCTGTCCGGCCCCCCCATCCCCCGCACAAGTACAAAAGCATCGCACAGCGGCGATGCTTTTGTACTTGTTGAGTAACTCCCGGCCAGCGCAGCTCCTGTGGCTGACCAGAAATTGCTCGTTGCTGCCCCTGGTCGCAGGGGCTGCGTGTGACGTCACGCAGCCACGTGCCCCCCCCCCCCCCCGCATAGTCCGGCCATGCCTGCGTTTGTCCGACCATGCCCCCAAAACGGTGGCCAAACACTGCCGTGCCACCCCCTCCTGCCCAGCTACCGCCTCTGCCTGTCAATCAGGCAGAAGTGATCGCTAGGGAACGACGGCCTTCGGGCATCCGGCATGCGCCGGCGCAGCATATGCAGTTCCGACCAGATCGCTGCGCTGCAATAAACTATTTGACCCTCACTGTATCTGACCTGCACTGTATCCCACACTGTATCTGACCCACACTGTATCTGACCCACACTGTATCCCAAAATATATCCGATTCAGACTGTATCCTACCTGCACTGTAAACAGTACTGTATCTGACCTGCACTGTAACCCGCACTGTATCCGACCCACACTGTATCTGACCCACATTCTATCCCGCACTGCATCCGATCCACACTGTATCCTACCTTCACTGTAACCTGCACTGTATCTGACGCATCTGACCCGCACTGTGGCACTCATTGAGCTTCAGCAGAAGTTTTGTTAAAAAAAGCAAAATTGCTACTTATAACATTCCATGCTGGGGGCCGCCCAGCACAGGGCAAGGCCGTCCCGCATGTGAAGCACTGCCTAGCAATGTGATCGCAATTCAATTGCAATCGCATTCCAGAAATCACCAACTAGTGGTAGCCCCCTGCATATGCAGCCAGACTACGTATGCAGACGCACCTCCACCATGTTTCCTTTTGCAGGAAACGCAGGTGACGTCATTGTGGCACCTGCAATTGGCCATAACATGTCTCCATTTCTTGCTCCACTCCCCCCCAATGCAGCGCTGCCGCCCCCGAACGCTCACCATCTGTCAGATTGCGACTGCTTCCGGAATGCGATCGCATTGTGAATGCCCACACACGTGCGCGGTGGACACTGCACATGCACAGACGGCCGAAACACGGGTGTCTGCGACTTTTTCTGTATTTAACAACTGATACTGAATTAGGCCCTGTATCTGACCCGCCCTGTATACGACGCACTATAACTGACCCACACTGTATCCGACCCACACTGCATCTGACCTGCTGTAACCCACACTGTCTCCAACCTGTACTGTAACCTGAGCTGTATCTGACTCGCACTGTGGCCTATTTCAAGGTTGGTTGAAAAAGCAAAATGTTCCTCTAATGGGCAAAACCATGTGCACTGCAGGTGGGGCAAATGTAACATGTGCAGAGAGAGTTGGATTTGGGTGGGTTATATTGTTTCTGTGCAGGGTAAACACTGGCTGCTTTATTTTTATATTGCAATTTAGATTTCAGTTTGTACACACCCCACCCAAATCTAACTCTCTCTGCACATGTTATAACTAGTGATGTGCACCGGACATTTTTCGGGTTTGGTGTTTTGGTTTTGTATTCGGTTCCGCGGCCGTGTTTTGGATTCGGACGCGTTTTGGCAAAACCTCCCCGAAAATTTTTTGTCGGATTCGGGTGTGTTTTGGATTCGGGTGTTTTTTTACAAAAAAACCCTCAAAAACAGCTTAAATCATAGAATTTGGGGGTCATTTTGATCCCATAGTATTATTAACCTCAATAACCATAATTTCCACTCATTTTCAGTCTATTCTGAACACCTCACACCTCACAATATTATTTTTAGTCCTAAAATTTGCACCGAGTTCGCTGGATGACTAAGCTAAGCGACCCAAGTGGCCGACACAAACACCTGGCCCATCTAGGAGTGGCACTGCAGTGTCAGACAGGATGGCACTTCAAAAAAATAGTCCCCAAACAGCACATGATGCAAAGAAAAAAAGAGGCGCAATGAGGTAGCTGTGTGACTAAGCTAAGCGACCCAAGTGGCCGACACAAACAACTGGCCCATCTAGGAGTGGCACTGCAGTGTCAGACAGGATGGCACTTCAAAAAAATAGTCCCCAAACAGCACATGATGCAAAGAAAAAAAGAGGTGCACCAAGGTCGCTGGATGGCTAAGCTAAGTGACACAAGTGGCCGACACAAACACCTGGCCCATCTAGGAGTGGCACTGCAGTGTCAGGCATGATGGCACTTCAAAAAAATAGTCCCCAAACAGCACATGATGCAAAGAAAAAGAAAAGAAAAAAGAGGTGCAAGATGGAATTGTCCTTGGGCCCTCCCACCCACCCTTATGTTGTATAAACAGGACATGCACACTTTAACAAACCCATCATTTCAGCGACAGGGTCTGCCACATAACTGTGACTGAAATGACTGGTTGGTTTGGGCCCTCATCAAAAAAGAAGCAATCAATCTCTCCTTGCACAAACTGGCTCTAGGCAAGATGTCTACCTCCTCCTCATCGTCCGATTCCTCACCCCTTTCACTGTGTACATCCCCCTCCTCACAGATTTTTAATTCGTCCCCACTGGAATCCACCATCTCAGGTCCCTGTGTACTTTCTGGAGGCAATTGCTGGTGAATGTCTCCACGGAGGAATTGATTATAATTCATTTTGATGAACATCATCTTCTCCACATTTTCCGGAAGTAACCTCGTACGCCGATTGCTGACAAGGTGAGCGGCTGCACTAAACACTCTTTCGGAGTACACACTGGAGGGTGGGCAACTTAGGTAAAATAAAGCCAGTTTCTGCAAGGGCCTCCAAATTGCCTCTTTTTCCTTCCAGTATACGTACGGACTGTCTGACGTGCCTTCTTGGATGCGGTCACTCATATAATCCTCCACCATTCTTTCAATGGTGAGAGAATCATATGCAGTGACAGTAGACGACATGTCAGCAGGGACGTGCAGTCAGGGGAGGCAGGGGAGGCAGTGCCTCCCCTGCCATTCCTGATTAAAAGAATACAAAGAAGATAGTTATGACACATATTGTGTGTCATAAGTATCTTTTTTTATATCATGTTAATGTTTTTACAAGTAAAATTGCTTTGTAAAGGCTTTTGTGCGGCACCGAGAACAGTGCCTCCCACTGTGCACTGTAAGCGGGCGGAAGCAGGGGGCGGGGCCATGTAAAGGGCTGTAAAAGCCCATTGAAAAAAGTAATGCAAGCGGCACCTATGTAAGTGCCGCAGAACAACAGGGGGCACTGTGATTGGGCAGCACTGACAGTGACTGTATCCGGCTGTCACTGCCAGTGCTGTACGGGGGAACATCTAAACGACCTGCACAGAAGTGGAAGCGTCTGGAGCAGCTAGCGTCTGGTAAGTGGACGAGTCAGTGTGTGTGTGTCTGACTCTATCTGTCCGCGTCTCTGTCTCCTAGGCCCCGCTGTCAGTGCCCCCTGCCCCTCCGGCATTAACACCCCCACTCTCCGGCCGTGGCGCCAGTGTAACAACTACTGCTGCGCCGCGGCCAGTTTGTGATAGCGGCGCAGCGGAAGGCTTTCATAGCCCTCCCTGTGCCGCATACTCACTGGGACCCGGCGCCTTCTCCCCCACGCGTGATGTCACTGCCCCCGCCACCGGCGCGCCCATATCCCCGGACTCCACATCCCAGCACCTGCCCTGCTGTCTGTGCCTGGAAGACAAAGAGATGGAGAAGGAACGGGCAGAGCGGGTGCAGCTGCGGGGAGGTGATGTTTGGACGCCGCACAGATTTTACAGGTGAGTGCTTCACTGTTGCTTCTCCCTATGCCCTCCCTATCGCCCAACATCTCTCTATGCCCTCCCTACCGCCCCTCATATCTATGCTCTCCCTACCGCCCTACATCTCTATGCCCTCTTTACCGCCCCACGTCTCTATGCCCTCCCTATCGTCCCGGATCTCTATGCCCTCCCTACCGTCCTGCGTCTCTATGCCCTCCCTACCACGCCGCGCGTCTCTATTCCCTCTTTACCGCTGCGCGTCTCTATGCCCTCCCTACCGCCCTGCGACTCTATGCCCTCCCTACCACCCTCCGTCTCTATGCCCTCCCTACAACCTTGCGTCTCTATACCTTCCCTACCACCCTGCGTCTCTATACCTTCCCTACCACCCTGCGTCTCTATACCTTCCCTACCACCCTGCATCTGTATGCCCTCTTTACCGCCTCGCGTCTCTATGCCATCTTTGCCGCCCCGCGTCTCTATGCCCTCCTTACAGCCCCACGTCTCTATGCCCTCCCTACCGCCCGCGTCTCTGCCCTCCCTACCGCCCCGCGTCTCTGCCCTCCCTACCGCCCCGCGTCTCTATGCCCTCCCTACCGTCCTGCGTCTCTCTACGCCCTCCCTACTGCCCCACAGCTCTATGCCCTCCCTACTGCCCCACATATCTCTATGCCCTCCCTACTGCCCCACGTCTGTATACCATACCTATTGCCCCGCGTCTCTCTGTCCTCCTTACCGCCCCGCGTCTCTATACCCTCCTTACCGCCCCGCATCTCTATGCCCTCCCCACCGCGCCGCGTCTCTCTGCCCTCCCTACTGCCCTGCGTCTCTCTGCCCTTCCTACTGCTCCACGTCTCTCTGCCCTCCCTACTACCCGTGTCTATCTACCCTCCCTACGGCCCCATGTCTCTCTATGCTGTCAATGCTGCCCTGCTTCTCTCTATGCCCTCTCTGCCGCCCCGCGTCTCTATACCCTCCCTACTGCCCCGCGTCTCTATGCCCTCCCTACTGCCCCACGTCTCTCTATGCTGTCAATGCCGCCCTGGGTCTCTCTATGCCCTCCCTGCCAGGACAGTCGGGAGGTATGTAATAGGCCCTGCAGAAATTTCACTCCAGGCCCATGAGGATCTTAATCTGGCACTGTGTAGGGATACACACTACATGTGTAAGGCAGGTGAGACCTCTCCTCTCTTGTATAGCTCCCTGCAGCCCAGCTTATTAGTAGCCTAGCAATTATTAATAGGAACCACAGGCAGAGCCGCGGAGAACATGAAACTAGCATTTCTGCCTGAAAATGTTTTTTTTTAATTTGTGATCACTTTCCTCTCTCGACACTTCACCTCTGTTGCACCTCTATGCCAGATGCTCCGTCGGCTCTCTGTCCTTTGCAGAATCAATCCCCGTCTCACCCCCCTTCCCCCTCCCCTCCCCCCTCTCGCTCTCTCTCCCCTCCCCTGTCTCTCTCTCTCTCTCTCCCCTCTCTCTTTCCCCCTCTCTCCCCCCCTCTCCCCCCCCCCCCTCTCTCTCTCTCCCCTCCTCTGGATTAGAACAAAGTTTGTAAGTATAATTTTCATTTTTACAGGTACCCCTAATGGATTCTACATGGACAAGTGGACGTGATCGGCGTGGGATGTAGGTAAGTAATCTCTCTCTCATTTTTACAGGTACCCCTATTGGATTCTACTGGACAAGTGGACGTGACCGGCGTGGGATGTAGGTAAGTATGTGTGAGTGTGTAAGTGTGTGTTAATAAATTTTTACTTTCACGGTGTGTGTGTTGTGTTTTTATTTGGGTATTTTTGTTGTTGTAGAACTACAGGTACCAGCGGGCCCGTTATTTCCCCGCATGCTGGTACTTGAGGTTCTCCAAGTACCAGCAAGCGGGGGAGGCTTGCTGGGCCTTGTAGTTCCACAACAAAAAACAATATTCGTTTGTTTTACACACTTATGGCTATCAGCCCGGCACCCACCGCCCAGGGGTGCTGGGGACAGCCTCGGGCTTCACCCATGGCCCTTGGGTGCCTGGAGGGGGGGACCCCTTGATTTAAGGGGTCACCACTCCTCCAGGGAACCCCAGCCAGGGGTGACTAGTTGGGGGAGTAATGCCACGGCAGCAGGGACCTCCATAAATGTGTCCCCCGGCTGTGGCATTATCTCCCTGGCTAGTGGAGCCCGGTGCTGGTTTTAAAAATATGGGGGACCCCTACATCTTTTATCCCCCATGTTTTTGGAACCAGGACCGGACTGAGCCCGGTGCTGGTTGTCTAAATACGGGGAACCCCTGTCCATTTTTTTCCCCTGTATTTAAACAACCATGACCGGCTCAGAGAGCCCAAGGCTGGTTATACTTAGGAGGGGGGACCTCACGCATTTTTTTTCCATTTTTAACCCATTCAGACCCTTTTCCATTAAGTTAATGGAAGCCCTGGACAGCAAAATTGCATTCATGTCCTCCTTCCACTCCCTTCCCAGTACCTAACACTATTTTATTTTTTTTCTATAAAAATTTACAATATATCACAAGTATGATGAGCAGGCAGGCAGCGGGCATTGGCGGCATTGGTCTGAGATACAAATTAGTGGCGGAGGGCTGGGTCAGTTAAAGGTAGGCGAGTTTGTAAGCCATTGGTGGTGGCAGCAGGCATCGGCTCAGGGGCAGTAGCGGGCATTGGCTCGGCGGCGGTAGGGGTCATCGGCAGGATTTGGCGGACATTATGGCTGTAGTGCCTCACCAGCCACTGAACTCACCGCACGCCACTGCATGTCAGTAATCGTTGGCAGGTCCTTCAGTCCGGACCAGATGTCAGCACTCGCTCCAGACTGCCCTGCATCACCGCCAGCGGGTGGGCTCGGAATTCTTAGCCTTTTCCTCGCACCCCCAGTTGCGGGAGAATGTGAAGGAGGAGCTGCTGACGGGTCACGTTCCGCTTGACTTGACAATTTTCTCACCAGTAGGTCTTTGAACCTCTGCAGACTTGTGTCTGCCGGAAAGAGAGATATAACGTAGGTTTTAAATCTAGGATCGAGCACGGTGGCCAAAATGTAGTGCTCTGATTTCAACAGATTGACCACCCGTGAATCCTGGTTAAGCGAATTAAGGGTTCCATCCACAAGTCCCACATGCCTAGCGGAATCGCTCCGTTTTAGCTCCTCCTTCAATGTCTCCAGCTTCTTCTGCAAAAGCCTGATGAGGGGAATGACCTGACTCAGGCTGGCAGTGTCTGAACTGACTTCACGTGTGGCAAGTTCAAAGGGTTGCAGAACCTTGCACAATGTTGAAATCATTCTCCACTGCGCTTGAGTCAGGTGCATTCCCCCTCCTTTGCCTATGTCGTAGGCAGATGTTTAGGCTTGAATGGCCTTTTGCTGCTCCTCCATCCTCTGAAGCATATAGAGGGTTGAATTCCACCTTGTTACCACCTCTTGCTTCAGATGATGGCAGGGCAGGTTCAGGACTGTTTGCTGGTGCTCCAGTCTTCGGCACGCGGTGGCTGAATGCCGAAAGTGGCCCGCAATTCTTCGGGCCACCGACAGCATCTCTTGCACGCCCCTGTCGTTTTTTAAATAATTCTGCACCACCAAATTCAATGAATGTGCAAAACATGGGACGTGCTGGAATTTGCCCAGATGTAATGCACGCACAATATTGCTGGCGTTGTCCGATGTCACAAATCCCCAGGAGAGTCCATTTGGGGTAAGCCATTCTGCGATGATGTTCCTCAGTTTCCGTAAGAGGTTGTCAGCTGTGTGCCTCTTCTGGAAAGCGGTGATACAAAGCGTAGCCTGCCTAGGAACGAGTTGGCGTTTGCGAGATGCTGCTACTGGTGCCGCCGCTGCTGTTCTTGCTGCGGGATGCAATACATCTACCCAGTGGGCTGTCACAGTCATATAGTCCTGAGTCTGCCCTGCTCCACTTGTCCACATGTCCGTGGTTAAGTGGACATTGGGTACAACTGCATTTTTCAGGACACTGGTGACTCTTTTTCTGAGGTCTGTGTACATTTTCGGTATCGCCTGCCTAGAGAAATGGAACCTAGATGGTATTTGGTACCGGGGACACAGTACCTCAATCAAGTCTGTAGTTGCCTGTGAATTAACGGTGGATAACGGAAACACGTTTCTCACCGCCCAGGCTGCCAAGGCCTGAGTTATCCGCTTTGCAGCAGGATGACTGCTGTGATATTTCATCTTCCTCGCAAAGGACTGTTGGACAGTCAATTGCTTACTGGAAGTAGTACAAGTGGTCTTCCGACTTCCCCTCTGGGATGATGATCGACTCCCAGCAGCAACAACAGCAGCGCCAGCAGCAGTAGGCGTTACACTCAAGGATGCATCGGAGGAATCCCAGGCAGGAGAGGACTCGTCAGACTTGACAGTGACATGGCCTGCAGGACTATTGGCTTTCCTGTGTAAGGAGAAAATTGACACTGAGGGAGTTGGTGGTGTGGTTTGCAGGAGCTTGGTTACAAGAGGAAGGGATTTAGTGGTCAGTGGACTGCTTCCGCTGTCATCCAAAGTTTTTGAACTTGTCACTGACTTATGATGAATGCGCTGCAGGTGACGTATAAGGGAGGATGTTCCGAGGTGGTTAACGTCCTTACCCCTACTTATTACAGCTTGACAAAGGCAACACACGGCTTGACACCTGTTGTCCGCATTTGTGTTAAAATAATTCCACACCGAAGAGGTGATTTTTTTTTGTAATTTGACCAGGCATGTCAATGGCCATATTCGTCCCACGGACAACAGGTGTCTCCCCGGGTGCCTGACTTAAACAAACCACCTCACCATCAGAATCCTCCTTGTCAATTTCCTCCTCAGCGCCAGCAACACCCATATCCTCATCCTGGTGTACTTCAACAGTAACATCTTCAATTTGACTATCAGGAACTGGACTGCGGGTGCTCCTTCCAGCACTTGCAGGGGGCGTGCAAATGATGGAAGGCGCCACCTCTTCCCATCCAGTGTTGGGAAGGTCAGGCATCGCAGCCGACACAATTGGACTCTCCTTGGGGATTTGTGATTTAGAAGAACGCACAGTTCTTTGCTGTGCTTTTGCCAGCTTAAGTCTTTTCATTTTTCTAGTGAGAGGATGAGTGCTTCCATCCTCAAGTGAAGCTGAACCACTAGCCATGAACATAGGCCAGGGCCTCAGCCGTTCCTTGCCACTCCGTGTCGTAAATGGCATATTGGCAAGTTTACGCTTCTCCTCAGACGCTTTTAATTTTGATGTTTGGGTCATTTTACTGAACTTTTGTGTTTTGGATTTTACATGCTCTCTACTATGACATTGGGCATCGGCCTTGGCAGACGACGTTGATGGCATTTCATCGTCTCGGCCATGACTAGTGGCAGCAGCTTCAGCACGAGGTGGAAGTGGATCTTGATCTTTCCCTATTTTACCCTCCACATTTTTGTTCTCCATTTTTTAATGTGTGGAATTATATGCCAGTATCAATAGCAATGGCCTACTACTATATATACTGCGCACAACTGAAATGCACCACAGGTATGGATGGATAGTATACTTGACGACACAGAGGTAGGTAGAGCAGTGGCCTACTGTACCGTACTGCTATATATTATATACTGGTGGTCAGCAAACTGTGCAAAACTGAAATGCACCACAGGTATGGATGGATAGTATACTTGACGACACAGAGGTAGGTAGAGCAGTGGCCTACTGTACCGTACTGCTATATATTATATACTGGTGGTCAGCAAACTGTTCAAAACTGAAATGCACCACAGGTATGGATGGATAGTATACTTGACGACACAGAGGTAGGTAGAGCAGTGGCCTACTGTACCGTACTGCTATATATTATATACTGGTGGTCAGCAAACTGCAAAACTGAAATGCACCACAGGTATGGATGGATAGTATACTTGACGACACAGAGGTAGGTAGAGCAGTGGCCTACTGTACCGTACTGCTATATATTATATACTGGTGGTCAGCAAACTGTGCAAAACTGAAATGCACCACAGGTATGGATGGATAGTATACTTGACGACACAGAGGTAGGTAGAGCAGTGGCCTACTGTACCGTACTGCTATATATTATATACTGGTGGTCAGCAAACTGTGCAAAACTGAAATGCACCACAGGTATGGATGGATAGTATACTTGACGACACAGAGGTAGGTAGAGCAGTGGCCTTCTGTACCGTACTCCTATATATTATATACTGGTGGTCAGCAAAATTATGCACTGTACTCCTACTATATACTACAATGCAGCACAGATATGGAGCGTTTTTCAGGCAGAGAACGTATAATACTGGTGGTCACTGGTCAGCAAAACTCTGCACTGTACTCCTCCTATATAATACTGCTTGTCCCCAGTCCCCACAATAAAGCAGTGTGAGCACAGATATATGCAGCACACTGAGCACAGATATGGAGCGTTTTTCAGGCAGAGAACGTATAATACTGGTGGTCACTGGTCAGCAAAACTCTGCACTGTACTCCTCCTATATAATACTGCTGGTCCCCAGTCCCCACAATAAAGCAGTGTGAGCACAGATATATGCAGCACACTGAGCACAGATATGGAGCGTTTTTCAGGCAGAGAACGTATAATACTGGTGGTCACTGGTCAGCAAAACTCTGCACTGTACTCCTCCTGTATAATACTGCTGGTCCCCAGTCCCCACAATAAAGCAGTGTGAGCACAGATATATGCAGCACACTGAGCACAGATATGGAGCGTTTTTCAGGCAGAGAACGTATAATACTGGTGGTCACTGGTCAGCAAAACTCTGCACTGTACTCCTCCTATAATACTGCTGGTCCCCAGAATAAAGATATTTGCTGCTCCCTGAAAGTTCTGAAACAAAGTGAGAGGACGCCAGCCACGTCCTCTCACTATCATTTCCAATGCATGTGTGAAAAATGGCGGCGACGCGTGGCTCCTTATATAGAATCCGAATCTCGCGAGAATCCGACAGCGGGATGATGCCGTTCGGGCGCGCTCGGGTTAACCGAGCAATACTGGAGTATCCGAGTATGCCTCGGACCCATGTAAAATGGGTGAAGTTCGGGGGGGTTCGGATTCCGAGGAACCGAACCCGCTCATCACTAGTTATAACTGCCCCACCTGCAGAACAACAAGGTTTTGCCCATTAGAGGAAGATTTTGCTTTTGCGATCAACCTTGATTTAGGCCCTGTATCCGACCCACACTGTAACCCGCACTGTATCCGACCAGCACTGTATTCAACTCACTCTGAGCCCCGCACTGTAACTCACTCAGTATTGAACTGTGTGTCCCAAAGTATTCCGCAGTCATTAACTAACATTGTGTTGACATAGAGCAGGCCTGGCCAACCTGTGGCTCTCCAGCTGTTGTAAAGCTACAAGTCCCATCATGGCTTGACCCAGTTTTGCTATTAGGAAATGCTAGAATGGTGGCAGGGCATGCTGGGATGTGCAGTTTCACAACATCTGGAGAGCCACAGGTTGGCCAGGCCTGACATAGGGGGTAATTCTGAGTTGATCGCAGCAGCAAGTTTGTTAGCAATTGGGCAAAACCAGGGCCCTCATTCCGAGTTGTTCGCTCGCAAGCGGATTTTAGCAGATTTGCTCATGCTAAGCCGCCGCCTACTGGGAGTGAATCTTAGCATCTTAAAATTGCGAACGATGTATTCGCAATATTGCGATTACACACCTCGTAGCAGTTTCTGAGTAGCTTCAGACTTACTCGGCATCTGCGATCATTTTAGTGCTTGTCGTTCCTGGTTTGACGTCACAAACACACCCAGCGTTCGCCCAGACACTCCCCCGTTTCTCCAGCCACTCCTGCGTTTTTTCCGGAAACGGTAGCGTTTTTTCCCACACGCCCATAAAACGGCCTGTTTCCGCCCAGTAACACCCATTTCCTGTCAATCACATTACGTTCGCCAGAACGATGAAAAAGCCGTGAGTAAAATTCCTAACTGCATAGCAAATTTACTTGGCGCAGTCGCAGTGCGAACATTGCGCATGTGCACTAAGCGGAAAATCGCTGCGATGCGAAGAATTTTACCGAGCGAACAACTCGGAATGAGGGCCCATGTGCACTGCAGGGGGGGGGGGGGGCAGATATAACATTTGCAGAGAGAGTTAGATTTGTGTGAGTTATTTTGTTTCTGTGCAGGGTAAATACTGGTTGCTTTATTCTTACACTGCAATCTAGATTCCAGTTTGAACACACCCCACCCAAATCTAACTCTCTCTGCACATGTTATATCTGCCCCTCCTGCAGTGCACGTGGTTTTGCCCAACTGCTAACAAAATTGCTGCTGCGATCGACTCGGAATGACCACCATAGAGTATAACACTGCAACCAGAAAGTAGCTATTATTGATCTAGTACACAGGTTCTCAAACTCGGTCCACAGGACCCCACACGGTTCATGTTTTGCAGGTCACCTGTAGATTTTTAAAATGTGACAGTTGGTGATGCACAGTGCAGCTGCTGGGTGACATGGAAAATGTGAACCGTGTGGGGTCCTGAGGACCGAGTTTGAGAACCACTGATCTAGTACACTTTGTAAAATTAATGCAAGCATCTCCACTTGTCCTCTCTATAAGGTTTGATAAATCTACCCGCTCTAACTGAAAAATGGTACGCAGATACATGTAAATATTGTGGGTGCTCTAGCACACTCAGTATCCACAGAGCTGGCTCCTATATGGCACTAATCCATTACACTTTTCTTATTATTGCGATGTAGACTAAAATTGCTAGTGTTTTTATGGTCATTATTTTTCTTTGTCACCTGTTGAGATGCTAATATACACATGCATGTTTTGAGCAACCTCTAATTCCTACAGTGCTACAGTGCATCGGTAGAAAGAAAGTGCTAGTGTGTAACTTTTTGTTAGTTAATAAATGTGATCTTGAGTTTACAAAAAGATAGTAAGTCCCATTGTTGCCTGGAGATCTATTGAATTAGGGAGTGTGGCCAGAGGTAGGGCCTATTTACATGCTGCGCTACCCGGTAAAGGGGGCATGGTCTGGTCATACCATCTTGAGGGCATGTCTTGACTCCTTAGCAGCCCATACTCTGCTGTTTTTGCTGTCATACCGCTATTCCTAGCACACATATAGCTTCCCTCTACTCCCTTTTGCCTCAATGTCTCCATTTAGTGCACATGGGCTATCAACAGGGGCATAACTACTGTGGGTGCAAGGGGAGCAGCTGCTACGGGTACTAGACCACCCCTTCTAGGGCTCAGCTCTTCTCTGCACCCAGCTCACCTCAGTCTGCACACTTACCAGCAGGAAGATCACCAATGGACCCCACAAACGAGGAGTAGGGAGGCAAATGAGACCACAGCATCAGAACCAGATCTCAGTTGGTCACTACACTATGTGGAAGTGGTGCAGTGTACGCCAGTACACGCAGTATGCAGCACACACAGGAATTAATTGCCTGTACCACTTTACCAGAAATGTCAGAATGGGATGCGGGAGGCTCCCTCATAAACGTTTGAGAGGGGTGCCATGGCAACATCAGAAGTAGCTACTGGTGCTGCTCTGGGACTGGGCTATGCCCACCATTAGTGAGAAGGGGAATCCCATGCCAGCAATTTGCATGAAACAAAGGGGTATTGGGAAATAGTTGTGAAGAAAAAGATTGAGATAGTGGGGGTCATTCCGAGTTGTTCGCTCGTTGACGATTTTCGCTATACTGCGATTAGCCGCTAACTGCGCATGCGCATGGTACGTAGGTCGCATGCGCTTAGTATTTTAGCTCAAAACTTAGTAGATTTACTCACGTCCGAACTAAGAATTTCCATCGTTGAAGTGATCGGAGTGTGATTGACAGGAAGTGGGTGTTTCTGGGCGGAAACTGGCCGTTTTCTGGGAGTGTGTGGAAAAACGCAGGCGTGGCAGGATAAAACGCGGGAGTGTCTGGAGAAACGGGGGAGTGGCTGGCCGAACGCAGGGCGTGTTTGTGACGTCAAACCAGGAACGAAACGGGCTGAGCTGATCGCAGTGTAGGAGTAAGTCTCGAGCTACTCAGAAACTGCTAAGAATTTTCTATTCGCAATTCAGCTAATCTTTCGTTCGCAATTCTGCTAAGCTAAGAAACACTCCCAGAGGGCGGCGGCCTAGCGTGTGCAATGCTGCTAAAATCTGCTAGCGAGCGAACAACTCGGAATCACCCCCAGTGTGAGAAATGAGGAGGGAGAAAGAGAGAGATTTGAAGAAAGGGAATAAAGAGTAAGAAAGAGAATTAAAGAGGGAAAGAAAGCTATAGAGATGAGTCTGATTGCATTTAAGGGGCAAGAGGGGGCTCTGATTACATAAATGGAATATGTGTGGGCATATGTGGGGGATTGATGACATTTAGTTGGCATGTGTAGGAATCTAAGGCAGATATAGATAGATAGATAGATAGATAGATAGATAGATAGATAGAAAGATAGATTAGCTCTTGCACATTGCTAACAAATGCTTGTTCACCCCATAACCAGCAGCTGTGAGGAATCCAGCCCATGTGTGTTGCTCACCCCAGGCTCCGGAGGTAAGGCAGTCCAGTTACATGTGCCATACAATTTCTTAAATTATGTAGGGAGACAATATAAGCAATGTTATACAAGCTACGGTGGAGCAATGTGGAGAGGAATATCCCTAAAGAATCATTAGGGGCACCTTCAAATTCTTGCTACGGGGACCAGAAAATTCTAGTTACACCCCTGGCTATAAACAAAGACTCTGCAAGGCAACATTGCCTCAAGGCAAACATTTCATTGCAGTTCTTCTCACTCTTAAAACAGCAGCACTCGATATCTGACAAAGCACAGACATTGTCGAGAAGTTATAAGTTCAGAGTAGACAAGGGCTTGGAAAAGATCAGAAAACAAGGAACAAAGTGATGTATCAATTACATTCCTTCCGGAGATAAGAAATTAACACTTCCATCTTGGTGATAAGCCCTGTCACTTCTTATATTGAACACCACAGAGGCTTTTACCTACTGATATAAACAAATAGTGTAAAGTTATTTTCAGTCAACTTTAAAATGTATTGTTCTTCTCACTTCTACCGTATCTGGCAAATCTACAAGTTGTTTCAGAAATATTACAGTGTGCAATACACTGAAAATGGTCTGCATTTAATTTTGTTACTTTTTAAATGTTAAAACCTATTATTTAAATTAGAAGTTATCTACAGTAACTACAAAGAAAAACATATAATTCTCACACAAAAAATGTGCAGGTGTATTTAATATATATCACCTAAGGATTTGTTTAGTTCAATGATTCTCCAACCATTTCTCAAACTGCCTCAGCCTATTGCAGAAACATGATCTTATCAGGAGCTTCCAGATCTCAGGTGAAGCTCCAGTTGCACAGGTCATCCATCTTTTATGATTCTAGAATGTCATGTGACTCTGTCCTCTAACCCCTTCTTTTGTCAGTGACAGTTGGGATACATTATCAGTATAATATGAGGCCCTCCACTCCAGCTCATAGTGTCCATGGGATTGTCAAACATTCAAAACTCATACCACAGCAGAATTTGTAAGATCATTTTTAGCTTGAGAGAACCCAGATACAAGAGTGTGATGTCAACAAATTCATAGTAAGTGTTGGGAATGTCAAGAAGAAACTGTTTGGAGGTGGACGGGTAGGCCTTGTTGAAAAGATGAGTTTTTGGGCTCATTTAAAGGCTTGGATGTCTTATTGGGGTTGGGTATGCGTTACCGCCGGTCAGGAGACTGCCGGTCAGCATACCTCCGCTGGTATGCTGGCAGTGGAATGCCGGCAAAGGGGTGGTCGCCACAGGTCCTATTCCTACTCTATGGGTGTCGTGGACAGCCACGAGTGGGAATAGTCCCTGCTAGTTGGCATGCCGAATGCCGGGATTCTCAGGGGGTGGGATGTAGGGGGAGGTGTTGTGACTGGCGGTCTCTTGACCACTGGTCACATAACTACATCCCTGTCTAATTGCACACTCCAACGATAAGGAGGTGCATCGAAAACTCTGGGCCAATCACAGTTGGCCTACTTCTTTTTTCATTCTCTTTATTTACAGTAGTAGAATACAGTTGGCCTACTTATATGAAGCTGGACTTCTCTTGTAAAAGAATTCCATTTACTATTTTTAAATAAAACAACCCTACCACAAATCAGTATTACAAGCATATATATATTTTTCTTGCTGCCATTCCGTGACATTGGGCTACATCCATCTCTTACCCAGACAGGAACTGATGAGGAAGTTCCTGCTGGGTAATATTTTACTATTAATATGGATCACCTTCTAGTTAGGCCATCCTTGATAAATTGCGCTAGTCGCACAAAACGTGTTGGAGGCCATCAAAGTGGGAAGCCCTAACACCAACAGAGGACACAGCACACAGTCGCACTGCCCACCGCTGCCTGCCCATGTGAAGTCATCAGCCGGGGTACCGCTGCAGCTGACACGGCAGAAGCACATGTAGTGGGAGCCTGACAAGCCTGGTCTGACCCGAACTACATGCCAGACTAACTCTACTGCCGCTATCAGAACTTAAGGTAGGAAAAGCTAGGGTAAGCTCACATTAGTGCGGAGTAACAGCAAATACCCACTGGCCTCTCACTTCATTCTTCCAAAAGGAGTTGTAAACATTTTTGCTAACCAATAACCATTTTATTTTTACAGGCGCCACAAATGTATTTATTTACCTATAATTTACACATATCTAGCGCTCATATTTATTTATCTTCCAAGTATTGTTTATTAATGAGCTGCTTATTACTTTACAAATAACGTGGTTACACCAGTTCTAAAAGGAGATGAATATGCTTGCAGGTAATCTATTACTTACAATTCTTGTACATGTAAAATTAGTCTTATTACTATTAAGAGGTTGCAACAGGAAATAATGGTAATAGTAAAACAATAACCAGATGAATCCTGAGCAAACTTTGCTAGATTAAATCCAAAAGTACCAGTGGGAGTCAAGGCATGCAACAAATAATAAAACCATATCCTTTCGCTAAATGGTGGTCAGCACAGGCAGCAAACAATAGAAAAGTCAAAATGTAGTCAGATGTCAGGGGCAGGCAGCTCACAATAAAACCAGGTCTAAAAATCAGAATGAGGTCAGGGCAACCTGAAAGCAGAATATTCTACACAAGAATGTAAGTGCTAATAACAGCGAAACACATAATAAAGTGCACTGCAATCTATAATGAGCAGTGAGTGCACAAATTTCTAAACTAATGTAAGTACAGGCAGCCAATCAGAATGAGGATCCAAGCCTCCATAGTCATACGTTATTACATGATCACAACTTAAAATACCCGCCCAGTTTCTCATTAGTGTTTCTACACGGTCATATTATGTCCACCTCCTACATTTGACGTCAACAGCGCGTTGCCCATGAAATACGTTGTGTTGTGCGCTGGCTTGGTGGGTATGTAAGGTGTGCGATAGGCCGTCTGCACACATATCTCTCATTGCTGTAATGGGTAAAAGGAGCGATTTAACCGAGTTGGAAAAAGGGATGATTATCGGCTTTTGGGGCAAGGGTGGCAGTATTTCTGAAACAGCGCAATTTGTGAACTGTCCGCATGCTGCTGTGGTGAAGGTGTATCACGACTGGACAAATGGCACCATTGTGAATAACCAGCGTGGAAACAGTGGGGTCCCACGTGCCACTGATTTGAGAGGTTAACGTCGGCTACAAAGGTGCATGAGTGCCGACTGACACGCTACAGTGGAGCAGCTCACCGTCAAAATGAACCTGATGTGTTCCTAAAACTACAGCTCAGCCCATCTAGCTGATGTCAGTGCTGCACACGGCGGTTACTCTGGCTATTAGCAGGTGGTTGTAATAATGTGACTCGGCCGTGTATTATGTAAGCATCTGATTGGGAGAATAAATTTGTGGTGGTGCCTGTATGCTCTCACCATTCCTTACAAATGGAAATAATAATTATGATCTTTATGTATTTGGCACTACAAGGTTTTCATAGCACCATACTTAGGTACGTACAGCAAGATTACATAAGGGTGATCATACAGAGCAGTAACAGACGAGTTTACAACTTTACAAATATACATAATTATAATCCATAGATTACATAATAATGTAAAGACCACAGAGAGTGACTGCCCAGTTTAAACACTGGATGGGATATGGGGGACATATAATTGAAGAGGGGAGAATAAGTTTGATATTGCAGAAGCTGGAGAGTTAGTAGGAGGAGCTGTAGGCTAGGGTAATATATATATATATATATATATATATATATATATAATGTGTTTTAAGGGAGCATTTGAAGGCTGGAAAGCTGGAAGAGAGCCTTACAGAGGGCCTGATTCAGAGGTGGACACAGAAGCAGCCCAGTCTGCATCTACTGGTGATCGCCCGACTGTGACTTTACAAATGCCGCCACAAAGTCCTTCCCTGAAGTACATCTGTGCATATGAATGTGCAAGAACTGAGGCGCCCACTGTCAGCGTCCATTTATGCTGTTTTACCACTTAGTGCATCTTCTGTTCTGGCACCACCATCAGTCGCACCATTGAAACTTGCACCAGACCTATGGTAGGAGCAGGTTTTTTATTCTATTTGGATATGGCCACCAAACTGAATGATTGAGCGTCTGAGTATCAAATGTTTCAATGACACGTCAATCCCATAACACACCATAAGTTGGAGCATCTCCTTGCATCTGTTTAGCTTCCTCCAAGTCTGTTTAGCTTCCTCCAAGTCACCACCCAGCACTTTTCCCAATACATCTCAGATACCATGTGTCTCCATCGCAACATTTGTTTGCACAATCTGTGGAACGCATGCACCGTAAGAGGTTTCAGGGATTTTAGCAAAGAATGGCTCAATGCCAAGATCGTAGCTACCATAGGTGCAGGCAGTGCAGCTGCTATGGGGCCCAGAGCTGAGAGAGGCCACCTTCCCTGTCACAGTTACATGTGTTATATACAAGGGCGTAGCTACCATAGGTGCAGGCAGTGCAGCTGCTATGGGGCCCAGAGCTGAGAGGGGCCCACCTTCCCAGTCAAAGTTACATGTGTTATATACATTTTTCGCCATTGGGTGGTACGTAGGGATCTTTTCAAACTTTTTCCTTGGTGCCTGCAATATATAATATGAACCGGGGCACTGTAATAAGGCACACTAAGAATGGGGAGCACTATATATATCATAATGTGAATTGAGGGTACTGTGCGGCATAATGTGTACTGGCAGCTCTAAAATGTGACATAGTGTGAACTTGAGAACTACTGCGATTCATAAAAGAAACCAGGGCACTACTATGGGGCATAATATTAAATAAGGCTCTACTATGGTTCAGAAAATGAACTAGGGCACTATTATGGGGCATAAAATTAACAACTGATGCAGAGAAGTGTCTCTCTAGAAGCTTGGGACGGGGGGCCCCTTTAAAATGTTGCTATGGGTCCCACAAAGTTCTGGCTATGCCCCTGCTCAATGCTGTGAACATCGGCATTGTGTGAGACTTGGGATCAGGCCCAGAGTGTGGCAGGACCTTTGTGCTCTGAAGGTGAGTGGGGGATACTAGTTCAATAAAAACACCACAACAGATTCAAACCATACTTGACTACTTTTGAAAAAGCATTTCAGGGAGATGTGAAAGTAACACCTATCAGTGCGGAGGTGTACTGCTACATATGAGAGGCCTGTCATAAAAATGACTTATAGGCCCTACACATTGGCCGATTTTCTGAAAGATATGAACGATCTCGTTCATAAATGAACGAGAACTCGTTCATATCTTTCAGTGTGGGGACTCCAGCGATGAACGATGCGCGTCCCCGCGCTCGTTCATCGCTGGTCTCCCGTCGGCTGTGCATGCAGGCCAATATGGACGATCTCGTCCATATTTGCCTGCACTTCAATGCAGCCGCGTGACGGGGGGAGTGAAGAAACTTCACTCCCCCCGTCACTGCCCCCCCCGCCACCGGGTCGCTCGTTGGCCGTATCGGCCGTCGGGCACCTCGGCGGCGCATCGAGATATGTGTAGGGCCCTTTAGCCTAGGTACACACTAAACAATTATTTGGCAGATAATCTGCCAGATTTAGCTGGTTGGAATGAAAATCTGGTAATGGATGAGAGCAATCGACCATTTGCTCCCAAAAACTGCAAAATGGACAACAACAGTCATTCATCCAAGTTGGTTAAATTTGTGTTTAACCAATTTGTATGAATGACAGGTTTTGTTAGTTTTCCAGTGTTTGGAAGCAAATGGTCGAATGTCATTTGCTTTCATCCATTACCAGATTTTCATTCCAACCAGCCAGATCTGGCAGATAATCTGCCAGATAATTGTATAGTGTGTACCATCCAAATGTAAATGAGCCCCAAAGTTAGTAAGATCTACTTGTTGAATAAAAGACACTTATATTTTGCAGAATTTGTCCATATATTGTGCTTTACAAGAGGATCCATATACTGTAAGTGGCCACAAGAAACATTACTTAAAGTGCATGTAGCTACTAGCTATAGGGACCATTGTACCTTATAACCAATGCAGGGAAATGGCACCGATGATCCCATTTGAATGCAAGTATCTGTGATTTATTACCCCCCACCCCCAAGAATGTAACAGCTGCATAGTGGGATAGTGGGGTTAAGGTGCAATCAGGGAGATTGCTGGACTATTCAGGGAGTCAGGGAGATTGCTGCTATTTCAGGGAGTCTCCTGCAGAATGAGGGAAGGTAGGCAAGTATGATTCAAGCCTACTATAATCTTAAGACCCTCCATTCATTAATGTCGCCATTTCCATTCTTCCCCTTGAATGCTCAACTGAGCCCAGCCCCATTTATGCCTCAAATTGATTATTAGAGTAAGGAAATACCAAGAATGTCTTTAATGTGCCGCTTTTATTTAAAGCGTATTATGACTTTGGTCAAAGTGTGCATAGAAATGACCCAACAGAAGAGCAACTGGGAGATACTAGATGTGTCCCATTAAAAGTATTGGGATGAGACCCAATCTTCAATACTGGAAACGCAGAGAATTCAAGATCAAAGGAGGAAAAGTCTGTGAGTTCCTGCAATGCAGAAAACACCATCTCCACCCGTTGACTCATTTAATTATCCCGTCCTGCAAAATGAAATTCTTTATAAAGCTAGGAAGGATCTTACACAGCTCACCCTCCATCTGCCCGACCGACTTAATCTATCAGCTGGTGTGCACTTTTCCTTCCCTGCTCTTGTGCAAATGTAGATGCTTAAGGGGGTGATTCAGATCTGACCGCTGCTGTGCATTTTCACACAGCGAACGATCAGGTACTAACTGCAAATGTGTATGTACCGCAATGCACACGCAGTCTGACAACAACAAAGAGCATCGCCAGTCAGTGACGAGATGGTGCGAAAAATCCGACCGCACAGGCATTCGCAAGGTGATTGACAGGAAGAGGCCGTTTGTGAGTGGTAACTGACCGTTGATTGGGAGTGCCCGGAAAAATGCAGGCGTGCCAAAGCGTTTAAGGGAGGGTGCCTGACGTCAGCTCCCGGCCCGATCAGCCTCTTCTCATCGCACTGGAGGAGTAAGTGCTGGGTTGCGCACAGACTGCACACAGTGGATTTTCGCAGCTCATCATAAACATGCGATTGCACACTTGCATGGCGAATTTACACTCACCCTGGAGGTGGCGACTATTAGAGATGAGCGGGTTCGGTTTCTCTGAATCCGAACCCGCACGAACTTCATGTTTTTTTTCACGGGTCCGAGCGACTCGGATCTTCCCGCCTTGCTCGGTTAACCCGAGCGCGCCCGAACGTCATCATGACGCTGTCGGATTCTCGCGAGGCTCGGATTCTATCGCGAGACTCGGATTCTATATAAGGAGCCGCGCGTCGCCGCCATTTTCACACGTGCATTGAGATTGATAGGGAGAGGACGTGGCTGGCGTCCTCTCCGTTTAGAATAGATTAGAGAGACACTTGATTTACTAATTTTGGGGAGCATTAGGAGTACTCAGTACAGTGCAGAGTTTTGCTGATAGTGACCACCAGTTTTATTTATAATCCGTTCTCTGCCTGAAAAAAGCGATACACAGCACACAGTGACTCAGTCACATACCATATCTGTGTGCACTGCTCAGGCTCAGGCCAGTGTGCTGCATCATCTATTATCTATATATAATATTATATATATCTGATTATCTGTCTGACTGCTCAGCTCACACAGCTTATAATTGTGGGGGAGACTGGGGAGCACTACTGCAGTGCCAGTTATAGGTTATAGCAGGAGCCAGGAGTACATAATATATTATATAGTGAGTGACCACCAGACACACAGTGCAGTTTATTTAATATATCCGTTCTCTGCCTGAAAAAAGCGATACACACAGTGACTCAGTCAGTCACATACCATATCTGTGTGCACTGCTCAGGCTCAGGCCAGTGTGCTGCATCATCTATATATATTATATATCTGTCTGACTGCTCAGCTCACACAGCTTATAATTGTGGGGGAGACTGGGGAGCACTACTGCAGTGCCAGTTATAGGTTATAGCAGGACCCAGGAGTACATAATATTATATTAAAACAGTGCACACTTTTGCTGCAGGAGTGCCACTGCCAGTGTGACTAGTGACCAGTGACCTGACCACCAGTATATATAATATTAGTAGTATACTATCTCTTTATCAACCAGTCTATATTAGCAGCAGACACAGTACAGTGCGGTAGTTCACGGCTGTGGCTACCTCTGTGTCGGCACTCGGCAGCCCGTCCATAATTGTATATACCACCTAACCGTGGTTTTTTTTTCTTTCTTTATACATACATACTAGTTACGAGTATACTATCTCTTTATCAACCAGTCTATATTAGCAGCAGACACAGTACAGTGCGGTAGTTCACGGCTGTGGCTACCTCTGTGTCGGCACTCGGCAGCCCGTCCATAATTGTATATACCACCTAACCGTGGTTTTTTTTTTCTTTCTTTATACATACATACTAGTTACGAGTATACTATCTCTTTATCAACCAGTCTATATATTAGCAGCAGACACAGTACAGTGCGGTAGTTCACGGCTGTGGCTACCTCTGTGTCGGCACTCGGCAGCCCGTCCATAATTGTATATACCACCTAACCGTGGTTTTTTTTTCTTTCTTTATACATACATACTAGTTACGAGTATACTATCTCTTTATCAACCAGTCTATATATTAGCAGCAGACACAGTACAGTGCGGTAGTTCACGGCTGTGGCTACCTCTGTGTCGGCACTCGGCAGCCCGTCCATAATTGTATATACCACCTAACCGTGGTTTTTTTTTCTTTCTTTATACATACATACTAGTTACGAGTATACTATCTCTTTATCAACCAGTCTATATATTAGCAGCAGACACAGTACAGTGCGGTAGTTCACGGCTGTGGCTACCTCTGTGTCGGCACTCGGCAGCCTGTCCATAATTGTATATACCACCTAACCGTGGTTTTTTTTTCTTTCTTTATACATACATACTAGTTACGAGTATACTATCTCTTTATCAACCAGTCTATATATTAGCAGCAGACACAGTACAGTGCGGTAGTTCACGGCTGTGGCTACCTCTGTGTCGGCACTCGGCAGCCCGTCCATAATTGTATATACCACCTAACCGTGGTTTTTTTTTCTTTCTTTATACATACATACTAGTTACGAGTATACTATCTCTTTATCAACCAGTCTATATATTAGCAGCAGACACAGTACAGTGCGGTAGTTCACGGCTGTGGCTACCTCTGTGTCGGCACTCGGCAGCCTGTCCATAATTGTATATACCACCTAACCGTGGTTTTTTTTTCTTTCTTTATACATACATACTAGTTACGAGTATACTATCTCTTTATCAACCAGTCTATATATTAGCAGCAGACACAGTACAGTGCGGTAGTTCACGGCTGTGGCTACCTCTGTGTCGGCACTCGGCAGCCCGTCCATAATTGTATATACCACCTAACCGTGGTTTTTTTTTCTTTCTTTATACATACATACTAGTTACGAGTATACTATCTCTTTATCAACCAGTCTATATATTAGCAGCAGACACAGTACAGTGCGGTAGTTCACGGCTGTGGCTACCTCTGTGTCGGCACTCGGCAGCCCGTCCATAATTGTATATACCACCTAACCGTGGTTTTTTTTTCTTTCTTTATACATACATACTAGTTACGAGTATACTATCTCTTTATCAACCAGTCTATATATTAGCAGCAGACACAGTACAGTGCGGTAGTTCACGGCTGTGGCTACCTCTGTGTCGGCACTCGGCAGCCCGTCCATAATTGTATATACCACCTAACCGTGGTTTTTTTTTCTTTCTTTATACATACATACTAGTTACGAGTATACTATCTCTTTATCAACCAGTCTATATATTAGCAGCAGACACAGTACAGTGCGGTAGTTCACGGCTGTGGCTACCTCTGTGTCGGCACTCGGCAGCCCGTCCATAATTGTATATACCACCTAACCGTGGTTTTTTTTTCTTTCTTTATACATACATACTAGTTACGAGTATACTATCTCTTTATCAACCAGTCTATATATTAGCAGCAGACACAGTACAGTGCGGTAGTTCACGGCTGTGGCTACCTCTGTGTCGGCACTCGGCAGCCCGTCCATAATTGTATACTAGTATCCAATCCATCCATCTCCATTGTTTACCTGAGGTGCCTTTTAGTTGTGCCTATTAAAATATGGAGAACAAAAATGTTGAGGTTCCAAAATTAGGGAAAGATCAAGATCCACTTCCACCTCGTGCTGAAGCTGCTGCCACTAGTCATGGCCGAGACGATGAAATGCCAGCAACGTCGTCTGCCAAGGCCGATGCCCAATGGCATAGTACAGAGCATGTCAAAACCAAAACACCAAATATCAGTAAAAAAAGGACTCCAAAACCTAAAATAAAATTGTCGGAGGAGAAGCGTAAACTTGCCAATATGCCATTTACCACACGGAGTGGCAAGGAACGGCTGAGGCCCTGGCCTATGTTCATGGCTAGTGGTTCAGCTTCACATGAGGATGGAAGCACTCAGCCTCTCGCTAGAAAACTGAAAAGACTCAAGCTGGCAAAAGCACCGCAAAGAACTGTGCGTTCTTTGAAATCCCAAATCCACAAGGAGAGTCCAATTGTGTCGGTTGCGATGCCTGACCTTCCCAACACTGGACGTGAAGAGCATGCGCCTTCCACCATTTGCACGCCCCCTGCAAGTGCTGGAAGGAGCACCCGCAGTTCAGTTCCTGATAGTCAGATTGAAGATGTCAGTGTTGAAGTACACCAGGATGAGGAGGATATGGGTGTTGCTGACGCTGGGGAGGAAATTGACCAGGAGGATTCTGATGGTGAGGTGGTTTGTTTAAGTCAGGCACCCGGGGAGACACCTGTTGTCCGTGGGAGGAATATGGCCGTTGACATGCCAGGTGAAAATACCAAAAAAATCAGCTCTTCGGTGTGGAGGTATTTCACCAGAAATGCGGACAACAGGTGTCAAGCCGTGTGTTCCCTTTGTCAAGCTGTAATAAGTAGGGGTAAGGACGTTAACCACCTCGGAACATCCTCCCTTATACGTCACCTGCAGCGCATTCATAATAAGTCAGTGACAAGTTCAAAAACTTTGGGTGACAGCGGAAGCAGTCCACTGACCAGTAAATCCCTTCCTCTTGTAACCAAGCTCACGCAAACCACCCCACCAACTCCCTCAGTGTCAATTTCCTCCTTCCCCAGGAATGCCAATAGTCCTGCAGGCCATGTCACTGGCAATTCTGACGAGTCCTCTCCTGCCTGGGATTCCTCCGATGCATCCTTGCGTGTAACGCCTACTGCTGCTGGCGCTGCTGTTGTTGCCGCTGGGAGTCGATGGTCATCCCAGAGGGGAAGTCGTAAGCCCACTTGTACTACTTCCAGTAAGCAATTGACTGTTCAACAGTCCTTTGCGAGGAAGATGAAATATCACAGCAGTCATCCTACTGCAAAGCGGATAACTGAGTCCTTGACAACTATGTTGGTGTTAGACGTGCGTCCGGTATCCGCCGTTAGTTCACAGGGAACTAGACAATTTATTGAGGCAGTGTGCCCCCGTTACCAAATACCATCTAGGTTCCACTTCTCTAGGCAGGCGATACCGAGAATGTACACGGACGTCAGAAAAAGACTCACCAGTGTCCTAAAAAATGCAGTTGTACCCAATGTCCACTTAACCACGGACATGTGGACAAGTGGAGCAGGGCAGGGTCAGGACTATATGACTGTGACAGCCCACTGGGTAGATGTATGGACTCCCGCCGCAAGAACAGCAGCGGCGGCACCAGTAGCAGCATCTCGCAAACGCCAACTCTTTCCTAGGCAGGCTACGCTTTGTATCACCGCTTTCCAGAATACGCACACAGCTGAAAACCTCTTACGGCAACTGAGGAAGATCATCGCGGAATGGCTTACCCCAATTGGACTCTCCTGTGGATTTGTGGCATCGGACAACGCCAGCAATATTGTGTGTGCATTAAATATGGGCAAATTCCAGCACGTCCCATGTTTTGCACATACCTTGAATTTGGTGGTGCAGAATTTTTAAAAAAACGACAGGGGCGTGCAAGAGATGCTGTCGGTGGCCAGAAGAATTGCGGGACACTTTCGGCGTACAGGCACCACGTACAGAAGACTGGAGCACCACCAAAAACTACTGAACCTGCCCTGCCATCATCTGAAGCAAGAAGTGGTAACGAGGTGGAATTCAACCCTCTATATGCTTCAGAGGTTGGAGGAGCAGCAAAAGGCCATTCAAGCCTATACAATTGAGCACGATATAGTAGGTGGAATGCACCTGTCTCAAGTGCAGTGGAGAATGATTTCAACGTTGTGCAAGGTTCTGATGCCCTTTGAACTTGCCACACGTGAAGTCAGTTCAGACACTGCCAGCCTGAGTCAGGTCATTCCCCTCATCAGGCTTTTGCAGAAGAAGCTGGAGGCATTGAAGAAGGAGCTAAAAGGGAGCGATTCCGCTAGGCATGTGGGACTTGTGGATGCAGCCCTTAATTCGCTTAACAAGGATTCACGGGTGGTCAATCTGTTGAAATCAGAGCACTACATTTTGGCCACCATGCTCGATCCTAGATTTAAAGCCTACCTTGGATCTCTCTTTCCGGCAGACACAGGTCTGCTGGGGTTGAAAGACCTGCTGGTGACAAAATTGTCAAGTCAAGCGGAACGCGACCTGTCAACATCTCCTCCTTCACATTCTCCCGCAACTGGGGGTGCGAGGAAAAGGCTCAGAATTCCGAGCCCACCCGCTGGCGGTGATGCAGGGCAGTCTGGAGCGACTGCTGATGCTGACATCTGGTCCGGACTGAAGGACCTGACAACGATTACGGACATGTCGTCTACTGTCACTGCATATGATTCTCTCAACATTGATAGAATGGTGGAGGATTATATGAGTGACCGCATCCAAGTAGGCACGTCACACAGTCCGTACTTATACTGGCAGGAAAAAGAGGCAATTTGGAGGCCCTTGCACAAACTGGCTTTATTCTACCTAAGTTGCCCTCCCACAAGTGTGTACTCCGAAAGAGTGTTTAGTGCCGCCGCTCACCTTGTCAGCAATCGGCGTACGAGGTTACATCCAGAAAATGTGGAGAAGATGATGTTCATTAAAATGAATTATAATCAATTCCTCCGCGGAGACATTGACCAGCAGCAATTGCCTCCACAAAGTACACAGGGAGCTGAGATGGTGGATTCCAGTGGGGACGAATTGATAATCTGTGAGGAGGGGGATGTACACGGTGATATATCGGAGGGTGAAGATGAGGTGGACATCTTGCCTCTGTAGAGCCAGTTTGTGCAAGGAGAGATTAATTGCTTCTTTTTTGGGGGGGGTCCAAACCAACCCGTCATATCAGTCACAGTCGTGTGGCAGACCCTGTCACTGAAATGATGGGTTGGTTAAAGTGTGCATGTCCTGTTTTGTTTATACAACATAAGGGTGGGTGGGAGGGCCCAAGGACAATTCCATCTTGCACCTCTTTTTTCTTTTCTTTTTCTTTGCATCATGTGCTGATTGGGGAGGGTTTTTTGGAAGGGACATCCTGCGTGACACTGCAGTGCCACTCCTAGATAGGCCCGGTGTTTGTGTCGGCCACTAGGGTCGCTAATCTTACTCACACAGTCAGCTACCTCATTGCGCCTCTTTTTTTCTTTGCGTCATGTGCTGTTTGGGGAGGGTTTTTTGGAAGGGACATCCTGCGTGACACTGCAGTGCCACTCCTAGATGGGCCCGGTGTTTGTGTCGGCCACTAGGGTCGCTAATCTTACTCACACAGCTACCGCATTGCGCCTCTTTTTTTCTTTGCGTCATGTGCTGTTTGGGGAGGGTTTTTTGGAAGGGACATCCTGCGTGACACTGCAGTGCCACTCCTAGATGGGCCCGGTGTTTGTGTCGGCCACTAGGGTCGCTAATCTTACTCACACAGCTACCTCATTGCGCCTCTTTTTTTCTTTGCGTCATGTGCTGTTTGGGGAGGGTTTTTTGGAAGGGCCATCCTGCGTGACACTGCAGTGCCACTCCTAGATGGGCCCGGTGTTTGTGTCGGCCACTAGGGTCGCTAATCTTACTCACACAGCTACCTCATTGCGCCTCTTTTTTTCTTTGCGTCATGTGCTGTTTGGGGAGGGTTTTTTGGAAGGGACATCCTGCGTGACACTGCAGTGCCACTCCTAGATGGGCCCGGTGTTTGTGTCGGCCACTAGGGTCGCTTATCTTACTCACACAGCGACCTCGGTGCAAATTTTAGGACTAAAAATAATATTGTGAGGTGTGAGGTATTCAGAATAGACTGAAAATGAGTGTAAATTATGGTTTTTGAGGTTAATAATACTTTGGGATCAAAATGACCCCCAAATTCTATGATTTAAGCTGTTTTTTAGTGTTTTTTGAAAAAAACACCCGAATCCAAAACACACCCGAATCCGCCAAAAAAAATTCGGTGAGGTTTTGCCAAAACGCGTTCGAACCCAAAACACGGCCGCGGAACCGAACCCAAAACCAAAACACAAAACCCGAAAAATTTCAGGCGCTCATCTCTAGCGACTATCTGATTGCAGGACAGCAAAGTTTGCAGTCCAGCGATCAGATCTGAATCACCCCCATAGCACAAAACAGCATTTTATTTTTTCTTCCTGCTATACTTTAGGGTTTGTAAATGACAAACAAATATGTTTTTCCCCATAGTTATGAATGTTTTTTGCTACCAAACAGGAATGGATTATTTAATGATTATTTTACAGTCCACATGAGTAAGAGGGATCTGTTACAGGCACCTCGAATGCTCTGTCTGTACCTGTCTGAGAGTCACTTTGTACACCTTCCAATCTTTCATCAGAGACTCATTTAAAAGTTCCACTGACTCATGTGACAGGAATTCCCTTTGTTACGCTCTTTTACTGCAGTAGAGGACCTATGTTGACATATTTAGACTTGGCATCTAGACAGTATCGATTGCTTTTTTTTTTAACATTCTCTTTAGGAAACTGTCATTGCTCGGATTACTCGTTTATTACGTGGCTCATGGCTACTCTCAAACCTGGAACATGTTGTAAATGTAAAACCTTGTTTCCAAATCACAATAAACACATTTTTCACGGGTTGTGACCGGCACAGCAATTGGAATGAGATAATACTTGTTGTGCCTAATTTTCTATTGGGAGTGGTCTTTCTAGATAAATGAGACACCCATTACCAAGAGCTTACAGGAAAGTCATCATTCATATAAGTAGCAGAGTACTTGGAAGTTGTCTGTCTGTAATACTTTCAGGACAGATAATGTCTGAGCATAACACAGTGTGCTGATGGAGCTTTATCAGTGACTGATGATTTTGTAGAAAAGTTTCTGAAGTCTTTCAAGACATTCCATTCATAGTGCCGCTATACAATACACATGAACCTGTTACCCTACAGCTTTTGTCTGCAGCAGACTTTCATATACAATAAAAAAGCCCTGAAAAGTTTGACTGAGCACATGTAAATGACTGGTAAATATGTATTTTTTATTAGTTATTTATATAGCGCACACATACTCTGCAGCGCTTTACAGAGAATATTTGGCCATTCATCTCAGTCCCTGCCCCAGTGGAGTTTACAGTCTATGGGGTAGATATATTAACCTGGAGAAGGCATAAGGAAGTGATAAACCAGTGATAAAGCATGGTGATAATGCACCAGCCAATCAGCTCCTAACTGTTCATTTACATATGGGAGCTGATTGGCTGGTGCGTGTATCACCTTGCATTTATCACTTCCTTATGCCTTCTCCAGGTTAATACATCTGCCCCTATGTTCCCTATCACATGTACACACACATTAACGCTAGGGTTAATTTTGTTGGGAGCCAATTAACCTACCAGTATATTTTTGGAATGTGGGAGGACACTGGAGTACCGAAGGAAACCCACACAAGTACGGGGAGAATATACAAACTCCGCACAGTTAGGGCCATGATGGGAATTGAACCCATGACCTCAGTGCTGTGAGGCAGTAATGCTAACCAGTGCACCATACGTACTGAATAGAACAGAGGTTCTCAAACTCGGTCCTCAGGACCCCACACAGTGCATGTTTTGCAGGTAACCCAGAAGGTGCACAGGTGTATTAATTACTCACTGACACATTGTAAAAGGTCCACAGGTGGAGCTAATTATTTCACTTGTGATTCTGTGAGGAGACCTGCAAAACATGCACTGTGTGGGGTCCTGAGGACCGAGTTTGAGAACCTATGGAATAGAACATAAACATCTTGCATGCTCGGTAAATGAATTAAAAATGTATATTCATGCATGATGATATATTATTCATTAATTAAAACATATATGTATAATGGGAACTAGGGTATTAAAGGTTCTATTGTTATAGTTAATGCTGGTACTTGTAGTTCTATAGTTTCCCTGGACAACTGCAAGTTATACTTGCCAAATTTTGCCCAGGTTGTCTGACAGATGCTAGAGGCAGGCCCGGCGCTACCGGCTCAGCAAAGGGATGCAAAGCAGGTAGGCGCTTGGCTGGAGAGGCGTCTCCCTGCTTTGCATCCCTGCTGCTGCTCCGCACTGTCCCCTCTGCTGCTGCCACTGCTGTGCCTGTCACTGTATAACAGGCAGCAGCGCTGACAGCCTGTAGCCCTCCCCCACCCCCTCCTCCAGTGACAGTGACCAGACGATAAGGGGGCGGAGCCACATAGACAAATGGGATGGGTCACACGACCAAAGGGGTGGAGCCACTGTCATAAAGGGGCGGAGCTACACATGACCCAGGCTGAGGCAGATCCCATCCAGCCCACCAGACTGTGGTAAGTGGAGTGGATGGAAAGAAAGTGAGAGAAAGTGTGTGTGTGTGTGTGTGTGTGTGTGTGTAAGTGTGTGTAAGCGTGTAAGCCACGAATGCTGCACCATAGTATATATATATATATATATATATACTAGCTCATAGGTTCTCAAACTCGGCCCTCAGGAGTCAGGACCCCACACAGTGCATGTTTTGCAGGTCTCCTCACAGAATCGCAAGTGAAATTAATTAGCTCCACCTGTGGGCCATTTAAAATGTGTCAGAGAGTAATTAATATACCTGTGCACCTGCTGAGTTACCTGCAAAATATGCACTGTGTGGGGTCCTGAGGATCGAGTTTGAGAACCACTGTACTAGCTTACTAGACACTTTGCATAGAGCACAGGTTCTCAAACTCGGTCCTCAGGACCTCACACAGTGCATGTTTTGTAGGTCTCCTCACTTAATCACAAGTGAAATAATTAGCTCCACCTGTGGACCTTTTAAAATGTGTCTGTGAGTAATTATTACACCTGTGCACCTGCTGGGTTACCAGCAAAACATGCACTGTGTGGGGTCCTGAGGACCGAGTTTGAAAATCCCTGGCATAGGGAATACACTTCAGCTCTGTGGGTTTTCTTCTCCCTTTGAATTGTGTCATATACTTTACAGAAAACATTTTAGATAACTGTGTAGTCATCCCACTGCACTGCTCAAAAAATAAAGCACCAATAGCATAAAATTTAAAAGTAATGCAGTGCAAATACTTATATCTTATGAAATACAGAGGCGGAACTTCCACTGGAGCAGCCAGTGCTATGCACCGGAGCCCACAGCACCTGAGGGGCCCTCAACCAGCGGAAAAGTTAGCAGGACTAATAAGGGTGCTCTGCGAAATGGGGGCACTATTACGTGGCCAGGCCCTTTCTGCGTGAGACCACACCCTTTTTTTCGACACGCACCAAAGGTACGCGCTGTCCCTTTGTAAATTATGGGAGGGCGCAAATTTATAGTTTGCAGGGGGGCGCTGAACACCCTAGCACCGGCCCTGGCTAGAGGGATGGGGCAAGGTAGTAGGAGGTACAGGTGTGTGCAGTGGCGTAACTAGAAATTTTTCTCCCCCAAGCCAAAAAATTCTTCGGCGCCCCCCCCCCCCCCACATCCCCCTCAGGGTGTCATGCTCGTTGCCAGGGGTTTCATGCTCGTTGCTAGGGGGTAGTGCTTGTTGCTAGGCTGTGCTCCCAGTGCCACATATGTCCCCAGTGCCAGATATTCCCCCGCGGTGCCAGGTACTCACATGCCCCCAGTGCCAAATATAGCCCCCCCCCCATGTGCCAGGTACACATATATCCCCCCAGTGCCACATATGCCCAGGGCCTTTTCTTGGGGCAGGCGAGCAGTGCAACCGCACTGGGCGCCCGCCGCGGCACTAACTGTGGCTCCCTGCTTCCCCCTCCTATTTCTCCCCGAGTAACCCGCTCGGGGGGCGAAGTTTCACGGAATGACGCTGTTGCGTCGTTACGTCACGACGCAACCCCGTCACTCTGTGAACCCCCCCCCCCCCCTCGAGCGGATTACAGAAAGGGATCCAAGTTAGGAAGAGGGAAAGGCCGGCGCGAGGAGCGACTGGTGAGACGGGCCGAAGAGCGGTAATCGCCTCTGTAAGTATTCTCTCTCTATCTCAATGTGTAAAATGGGGACACCTGCCGTAATGTGTGAAATGGGGACTCTTGCCTGCCGTAGTGTGGGAATTTAATGTATCAAGGGCATTGCGGTGTGTTGCATAATATGGTGCAGGGGGCATTACTGTGTGGGGCTTAATATGGTAGCATTTTTTTTTCCTGTGGTGGTCGTGATCTGTTGGTGCAGGGTCAAAAACTGGATTGTGAGGTAGTCTTTTCAGACGAGGCCATGACCATTTAAATGAGGCCACACCAATTTAGATGAGGCCACGCCCCCTTGCCGGGGTGCGGGCGCAAGTTTTTTTTTATCTAGGTGTGGGGGGGACGGGGACATTTTTTTATGCCATGGGGGGGCGCATTTTTAAATCTCGCACTGGGAGCCAAATTGGCTAGAAACAGCCCTGCATATGCCCATCAGTGCCAGATATTCCTCCACAGTGCCAGGTACTCACATGCCCCCAGTGCCAAATATAGCCCCCCCCATGTGCCAGGCACACATATACCCCCCCAGTGCCACATATGTCCCCAGTGCCAGATATTCCCCCACGGTGCCAGGTACTCACATGCCCCCAGTGGCAAATATAGCCCCCCCATGTGCCAGGTACACATATACCCCCCCCCCCCCCCAGTGCCACATATGCCCCCAGTGCCAAATATTCCCCCACAGTGCCAGGTACTCACATGCCCCCAGTGCCAAATATAGCCCCCCCCCCATGTGCCAGGTACACATATACCGCAAAAAGGGGGGTGGTTTCATTGGAATGGGCGTGGCTTTGCATAAAGGGGCGTGGCGTTGCAGGAAAAGACTACCTTATACCCCAGTTTTGCAACCTGCACGCCCAGACGTTGGCCACCACAGGAAAGAAAAATAATCCTGATTCATGCCCCTTACATTATTTGTCATTTTTCCTCCTTATAGTAATGCCCAGTATACATTATGCCACATACTGCAATGGCCCTTAGACATTATGCCACACACAATAATGCACATGACACAATATGCACACACCGTAATGCCCCCGACACATTATGCCACACACCGTAATGCCTGTGACACATTATGCCACACACCGTAATGCCTGTGACACATTATGACAGGAATCGCAATGCCCGTTATACATTATGCTACACACTGCAATGCCCCTGATACATTATAGCACAGGGCTGGCCAACCAGTCAGGCACAAAGAGCCAAAAAATCTTGTTAGGTACATCAAAGAGCCGACATCAAGCCGAAGGAGCGTGTGCAAAAATGGGGTGTGACCTTGTGCCTGATAGGCCAAACCCTTGGTATAAAATACAATGAAAATGCCAGATCCACATAAAATAAATTTTAAAGCCAGAATCAACAGATAAAATACATTGAAAAAGACACTTCCACATAAAATAATTTAAGAATCCAGATCCACATAAAATATATTGAAAAAGCCATATTCACATAATACACTTAATCTCCTCCATGTGTCACTCCAGCCAGCACCTTCCTGTGTCACTCCAGCAAGCTCCCCCATGTGTCACTCCAGCCAGCACCTTCCTGTGTTACTCCAGTCAGCTCCCCATTGTATCTCTTCTGCCAGGATACTCCTTTGTCACTCCAGCCAGCTCCCCATTGTGTCACTAAAGGCAAGCACCCTCCTGTGTCACTCCAGCCCTCACCCTCCTGTATCACTCCAGTCAGCTCCCCCATTATGTCTCTCCTACCAGGATCCTTCTGTGCCACTCCAGCCAGCTCCCCCTTGTGTCACTCCAGCCCACCTTCATATGTCACTACAGCCCAGTATCTGGCTCCCTCAGTTTTCAGTCGCTGTAGTGCTTCTGTGTGTCTGGTTGGAGTGCACCAGTTTCCAGGATCTGTTGTGGTCAAGTGACTTTGAGTGTCGGGAGCCACATTTAAATAAAGAAAGAGCCGCATGCGACTCAAGAGCCACAGGTTGGCCACGGCTGTTATAGCACATACAATGCCTCTGACACATTATGACACACACTGCAATGACCCTGAGACATTATACCACATACCACAATGCCCGTGATATAGTATACAACACACCGTAATGCAGACACATTATGCCACACACCGTAATGCCCCCGACACATTATGCCACACACTGTAATGCCCCCGACACATTATGACAGGAATCGCAATGCCCGTTATACATTATGCTACACACTGCAACGCCCCTGATACATTATAGCACATACAATGCCTCTGACACATTATGACACACACTGCAATGACCCTGAGACATTATACCACATACCACAATGCCCGTGATATAGTATACAACACACCGTAATGCCCGACACATTATGCCACACACCGTAATGCCCCCGACACATTATGCCACACACCGTAATGCCTGTGACACATTATGACAGGAATCGCAATGCCCGTTATACATTATGCTACACACTGCAATGCCCCTGATACATTATAGCACATACAATGCCTCTGACACATTATGACACACACTGCAATGACCCTGAGACATTATACCACATACCACAATGCCCGTGATATAGTATACAACACACCGTAATTCCTGACACATACCACAATGCCCGTTATACATTATGCCACACTGCAATGACCCTGAGACATTATACCATATACCACAATGCCCGTGATATAGTATACCACACACCGTAATGCCTGTGACACATTATGACACACACCGCAATGTCCGTGATACATTATGCCACACACTGCAATGACTCTGAGTCATTATACCACATATCACAATGCCCGTTATATAGTATACCATACACCGTAATGCCTGTTACACATACCGCAATGCCTGTTATACCCTATGCCATACACCGCAATGCCCGTTATACATTATGCCACACTGCAATGCCCCTGAGACATTATACCACATACCACAATGCCCGTGATATAGTATGCCACACACCGTAATGCCTGTGACACATTATGACACACACCGCAATGTCCGTGATACATTATGCCACACACCGTAATGCCCATTACACATTAAGTCCTACAGTAAGGCTTCTAATTACTTTTAAATTACCTGCTCGTTGCCAGGGGTTTCATGCTCTTGGTTCCATGCACAGTGCTAGGGGTTTTCATGCTCAGGGTGTCATGCTCGTTGCTAGGGGGTAGTGCTTGTTGCTAGGGCTGTGCTCCCAGTGTCACATATGTCCCCAGTGCCAGATATTCCCCCATGGTGCCAGGTACTCACATGCCTCCAGTGCCAAATATAGCCCCCCCCATGTGCCAGGTACACATACACCCCCCCAGTGCCACATATGCCCCCAGTGCCAGATATTCCCCCACAGTGCCAGGTACTCGCATGCCCCCAGTGCCAAATATAGCCCCCCTTCATGTGCCAGGTACAGATATACCCCCCCAGTGCCACATATGCCCCCAGTCCCAGTAGTTACGCCACTGGGTGTGTGGCACTATGAATCATGTCATGATGTCACAGCAGGCCAGCTCCCCACTGCAATACTTCTGCAGTTTACTATGCACCATGTCATCATGCCCCTAATGTCTCGCCATGGGCACCAACCCTGACCAATTTGGTGCCCATTACAATGGCGTTCTTGGAATTTTCCTATATTGCCTAGGCCAAGGGTTGGCTCTGCCTGGACTTCCCACCTCTTTGGTTAGTCTACTCTCTTAGAAGTGCCACGGAGCTCCACGAAATTTAGTAGTCTCCCAGACATTCCAGGAAAATAGGAGAGTACAGCATACTGCAAATCATGGTAGCTAATCTGTCATGCACTAAACATTGCTGCTGCTGTCTAAAGAGCAGAATCAAGTTTATTTTTGCTAACATCATGCAGTTTGGTGTTCCACTGCCGTGCAGCATGTGAAAAGTCAGTTTTCTGAAGAAAAATTAAAAAAACCTAACCCGCCACATTGCAGCAGCTGTATCAGGATTAAAGATTGCTTGGGAAAGCATAATGGGTTCCTCTTCAGGATTTTGGTCTGCTTGCCTTTCCCCTTGTGCTGGTGTTAAAAGATTCACCATTATTTTATTTTGTTTTAGATGGACTCACCTGCAGCATGGTCATCATCTGCTTGCTGTCTGGATGGCAGTGCATCCTGACTTCCTGATGAAGCTGTGTAATAAACCATGGGAAACGATTTAGATTTCCCCCCCCCCCCAGGATATAAAAAAAATGCTTACTGTAGGCTCAGCAAAAAAGCATGTATAACACATGGCATATTTAAAAAAAATAGTATGTGTCATCAGACAGGCATGCATTTAAAAAAAAAAAATATTAGACTTTTTTAGTTTTTTGAGATCATCATCACCCTAGTATACTGTAGACTCCATGAATCCACTATATCCCCATCGCATAGTATAAATATATAGCCCTGCTGCCATCATTGGTTACAGCTCTATACAGTGAGTGCAACATCTGGTGCACCACAACGCCCAGCAACCCTACAAATGCTCCTGGTTGCAATTGGGGAATCCAGTTACCAGGTATCTGCCTTTAACCCTGTGTTGACCTGTTCCTGTTTCTACCTGGTTAATAGACCTTCACCTGGTTAAGTTGACCTGCCATGTGGACTAACATCCATTTGCACACCGCTATCAATACTTTTGATGTTGTGTCTATGATCTTCAATTTGAAAGGACCCATCACATTCAGAACTGTGCAATACCTGACCACAGCTGGCATATTCAAACTGTTTAGTTATTAGTAGCTTGGTTGCTTAAATGTGCTCACAGCAGATAAATATGTTTAAAATGAGTGGCCAGTTTTCTTTCTGACTATCTAACATGACTGGATGATTTAGCCTCGCCAGACTGCCTAGTACCCTGACCCTCAAACTCCTCTCCACCCTGCTCTGCTACATCCGGAACCAAGGTAATCTCTTTTTCCTCACCACTATCTGTGGCCTCATCCTCTTTCTCCCACTAGCCGTAAGAACAAATATGACACACATAGCACTAGTGATGAGCGGGTTCGGTTTCCGAGAAACCGAACCCCCCCGAACTTCACCCTTTTTACACGGGTCCGAGCCATACTCGGATTCTCCCGTATGGCTCGGTTAACCCGAGCGCGCCCGAACGTCATCATCCCGCTGTCGGATTCTCGCGAGATTCGGATTCTATATAAGCAGCCGCGCGTCGCCGCCATTTTCACACGTGCATTGAGATTGATAGGGAGAGGACGTGGCTGGCGTCCTCTCCGTTTATATAGTTACACAGTTGATCTGATTGCTTAGCTTATTGTGGGGAGGATTGGGGAGCAGCTGTTAGGAGGAGTACAGTGCAGAGTTTTGCTAATAGTGACCACCAGTTTTTTATCCGTTCTCTGCCTGAAAAAAACGCTCCATACCATATCTGTGCTCAGTGTGCTGCATGATATATCTGTGCTGAGTGCTCACACTGCTTAATTGTGGGGAATGGGGAGCAGCTATAGCAGGAGTACAGTGCACAGTTTTGCTGACAGTGACCACCAGTATACGTTTGTCTGCCTGAAAAACACTCCTGTGGTGTCTTTTTTTTTATACTGTAAACGCAGTCTGCTGACAGTGTCCACCAGGTCCATTATACTGTATATAGCAGTACGGTAGGCCACTGCTGTACCTACCTCTGTGTCGTCACTCGTCGTCCATAAGTATACTATCCATCCATCTACATTGTATACCTGTGGTGTCTTTTTTTTTATACTATAAACGCAGTCTGCTGACAGTGTCCACCAGGTCCATTATACTGTATATAGCAGTACGGTAGGCCACTGCTGTACCTACCTCTGTGTCGTCACTCGTCGTCCATAAGTATACTAAGTATCCATCCATCTACATTGTATACCTGTGGTGTCTTTTTTTCTTTATACTATAAACGCAGTCTGCTGACAGTGTCCACCAGGTCCATTATACTGTATATAGCAGTATGGTAGGCCACTGCTGTACCTACCTCTGTGTCGTCACTCGTCGTCCATAAGTATACTAAGTATCCATCCATCTACATTGTATACCTGTGGTGTCTTTTTTTTTATACTATAAACGCAGTCTGCTGACAGTGTCCACCAGGTCCATTATACTGTATATAGCAGTACGGTAGGCCACTGCTGTACCTACCTCTGTGTCGTCACTCGTCGTCCATAAAGTAATAGTATACTATCCATCCATCTACATTGTATACCTGTGGTGGCTTTTTTTTTTATACTATAAACGCAGTCTGCTGACAGTGTCCACCAGGTCCATTATACTGTATATAGCAGTACGGTAGGCCACTGCTGTACCTACCTCTGCGTCGTCACTCGTCGTCCATAAGTATACTACCATCCATCTACATTGTATACCTGTGGTGGCTTTTTTTTTATACTATAAACGCAGTCTGCTGACAGTGTCCACCAGGTCCATTATACTGTATATAGCAGTACGGTAGGCCACTGCTGTACCTACCTCTGTGTCGTCACTCGTCGTCCATAAGTATACTAAGTATCCATCCATCTACATTGTATACCTGTGGTGTCTTTTTTTCTTTATACTATAAACGCAGTCTGCTGACAGTGTCCACCAGGTCCATTATACTGTATATAGCAGTACGGTAGGCCACTGCTGTACCTACCTCTGTGTCGTCACTCGTCGTCCATAAGTATACTAAGTATCCATCCATCTACATTGTATACCTGTGGTGTCTTTTTTTTTAATACTATAAACGCAGTCTGCTGACAGTGTCCACCAGGTCCATTATACTGTATATAGCAGTACGGTAGGCCACTGCTGTACCTACCTCTGTGTCGTCACTCGTCGTCCATAAAGTAATAGTATACTATCCATCCATCTACATTGTATACATGTGGTGGCTTTTTTTTTATACTATAAACGCAGTCTGCTGACAGTGTCCACCAGGTCCATTATACTGTATATAGCAGTACGGTAGGCCACTGCTGTACCTACCTCTGCGTCGTCACTCGTCGTCCATAAGTATACTACCATCCATCTACATTGTATACCTGTGGTGGCTTTTTTTTTAATACTAGTAGTACTAGTTTAGCAGTCTGCTGACAGTGTCCACCAGGTCCATTATACTGTATATAGCAGTACGGTAGGCCACTGCTGTACCTACCTCTGTGTCGTCACTCTTCGTCCATAAGTATACTAAGTATCCATCCATCTACATTGTATACCTGTGGTGTCTTTTTTTTATACTATAAACGCAGTCAGCTGACAGTGTCCACCAGGTCCATTATACTGTATATAGCAGTATGGTAGGCCACTGCTGTACCTACCTCTGTGTCGTCACTCGTCGTCCTTAAGTATACTATCCATCCATCTACATTGTATACCTGTGGTGGCTTTTTTTCTTTATACTAGTAGTAATAGTTTAGCAGTCTGCTGACAGTGTCCACCAGGTCCATTATACTGTATATAGCAGTACGGTAGGCCACTGCTGTACCTACCTCTGTGTCGTCACTCGTCGTCCATAAGTATACTATCCATCCATCTACATTGTATACCTGTGGTGGCTTTTTTTCTTTATACTAGTAGTACTAGTTTAGCAGTCTGCTGACAGTGTCCACCAGGTCCATTATACTGTATATAGCAGTACGGTAGGCCACTTCTGTACCTACCTCTGTGTCGTCACTCGTCGTCCATAAGTATACTATCCATCCATCTACATTGTATACCTGTGGTGGCTTTTTTTCTTTATACTAGTTTAGCAGTTTGCTGACAGTGTCCACCAGGTCCATTTATTATACTGTATATAGCAGTACGGTAGGCCACTGCTGTACCTACCTCTGTTTCGTCACTCGTCGTCCATAAGTATACTATCCATCCATCTACATTGTATACCTGTGGTGGCTTTTTTTCTTTATACTAGTTTAGCAGTTTGCTGACAGTGTCCACCAGGTCCATTTATTATACTGTATATAGCAGTATGGTAGGCCACTGCTGTACCTACCTCTGTGTCGTCACTCGTCGTCCATAAGTATACTATCCATCCATCTACATTGTATACCTGTGGTGGCTTTTTTTCTTTATACTAGTTTAGCATTTTGCTGACAGTGTCCACCAGGTCCATTTATTATACTGTATATAGCAGTACGGTAGGCCACTGCTGTACCTACCTCTGTGTCGTCACTCGTCGTCCATAAGTATACTATCCATCCATCTACATTGTATACCTGTGGTGGCTTTTTTTCTTTATACTAGTTTAGCAGTTTGCTGACAGTGTCCACCAGGTCCATTTATTATACTGTATATAGCAGTACGGTAGGCCACTGCTGTACCTACCTCTGTGTCGTCACTCGTCATCCATAAGTATACTATCCATCCATCTACATTGTATACCTGTGGTGGCTTTTTTTCTTTATACTAGTAGTACTAGTTTAGCAGTCTGCTGACAGTGTCCACCAGGTCCATTATACTGTATATAGCAGTACGGTAGGCCACTGCTGTACCTACCTCTGTGTCGTCACTCGTCGTCCATAAGTATACTATCCATCCATCTACATTGTATACCTGTGGTGCCTTTTTTTCTTTATGCTAGTAGTACTAGTTTAGCAGTCTGCTGACAGTGTCCACCAGGTCCATTATACTGTATATAGCAGTACGGTAGGCCACTGCTGTACCTACCTCTGTGTCGTCACTCGTCGTCCATAAGTATACTATCCATCCATCTACATTGTATACCTGTGGTGGCTTTTTTTCTTTATACTAGTAGTACTAGTTTAGCAGTCTGCTGACAGTGTCCACCAGGTCCATTTATTATACTGTATATAGCAGTACGGTAGGCCACTGCTGTACCTACCTCTGTGTCGTCACTCGTCGTCCATAAGTATACTATCCATCCATCTACATTGTATACCTGTGGTGGCATTTTTTCTTTATACTAGTAGTACTAGTTTAGCAGTCTGCTGACAGTGTCCACCAGGTCCATTATACTGTATATAGCAGTACGGTAGGCCACTGCTGTACCTACCTCTGTGTCGTCACTTGTCGTCCATAAGTATACTAACCATCCATCTACATTGTATACCTGTGGTGGCTTTTTTTCTTTATACTAGTAGTACTAGTTTAGCAGTCTGCTGACAGTGTCCACCAGGTCCATTTATTATACTGTATATAGCAGTACGGTAGGCCACTGCTGTACCTACCTCTGTGTCGTCACTCGTCGTCCATAAGTATACTATCCATCCATCTACATTGTATACCTGTGGTGCCTTTTAGTTGTGCGCATTAAAATATGGAGAACAAAAATGTGGAGGTTAAAAAAATAGGGAAAGATCAAGATCCACTTCCACCTCGTGCTGAAGCTGCTGCCACTAGTCATGGCCGAGACGATGAAATGCCATCAACGTCGTCTGCCAAGGCCGATGCCCAATGTCATAGTACAGAGCATGTAAAATCCAAAACACAAAAGATCAGTAAAATGACCCAAAAATCAAAATTAAAAGCGTCTGAGGAGAAGCGTAAACTTGCCAATATGCCATTTACGACATGGAGTGGCAAGGAACGGCTGAGGCCCTGGCCTATGTTCATGGCTAGTGGTTCAGCTTCACATGAGGATGGAAGCACTCATCCTCTCACTAGAAAAAAGAAAAGACTTAAGCTGGCAAAAGCACAGCAAAGAACTGTGCGTTCTTCGAAATCACAAATCCCCAAGGAGAGTCCAATTGTGTCGGTTGCGATGCCTGACCTTCCCAACACTGGACGGGAAGAGCTTGCGCCTTCCACCATTTGCACGCCCCCTGCAAGTGCTGGAAGGAGCACCCGCAGTCCAGTTCCTGATAGTCAAATTGAAGATGTCAGTGTTGAAGTACACCAGGATGAGGATATGGGTGTTGCTGGCGCTGGGGAGGAAATTGACAAGGAGGATTCTGATGGTGAGGTGGTTTGTTTAAGTCAGGCACCCGGGGAGACGCCTGTTGTCCGTGGGAGGAATATGGCCATTGACATGCCTGGTCAAAATACAAAAAAAATCAGCTCTTCGGTGTGGAATTATTTCAACAGAAATGCGGACAACAGGTGTCAAGCCGTGTGTTGCCTTTGTCAAGCTGTAATAAGTAGGGGTAAGGACGTTAACCACCTCGGAACATCCTCCCTTATACGTCACCTGGACCGCATTCATCAGAAGTCAGTGACAAGTTCAAAAACTTTGGATGACAGCGGAAGCAGTCCACTGACCAGTAAATCCCTTCCTCTTGTAACCAAGCTCCTGCAAACCACACCACCAACTCCCTCAGTGTCAATTTCCTCCTTACCAAGGAAAGCCAATAGTCCTGCAGGCCATGTCACTGTCAAGTCTGACGAGTCCTCTCCTGCCTGGGATTCCTCCGATGCATCCTTGAGTGTAACGCCTACTGCTGCTGGCGCTGCTGTTGTTGCTGCTGGGAGTCGATCGTCATCCCAGAGGGGAAGTCGGAATACCACTTGTACTACTTCCAGTAAGCAATTGACTGTACAACAGTCCTTTGCGAGGAAGATGAAATATCACAGTAGTCATCCTGCTGCAAAGCGGATAACTGAGGCCTTGGCAGCCTGGGCGGTGAGAAACGTGGTTCCGGTATCCATCGTTAATTCAGAGCCAACTATAGACTTGATTGAGGTACTGTGTCCCCGGTACCAAATACCATCTAGGTTCCATTTCTCTAGGCAGGCGATACCGAAAATGTACACAGACCTCAGAAAAAGACTCACCAGTGTCCTAAAAAATGCAGTTGTACCCAATGTCCACTTAACCACGGACATGTGGACAAGTGGAGCAGGGCAGACTCAGGACTATATGACTGTGACAGCCCACTGGGTAGATGTATTGCCTCCCGCTGCAAGAACAGCAGCGGCGGCACCAGTAGCAGCATCTCGCAAACGCCAACTCGTTCCTAGGCAGGCTACGCTTTGTATCACCGCTTTCCAGAATACGCACACAGCTGAAAACCTCTTACGGCAACTGAGGAAGATCATCGCAGAATGGCTTACCCCAATTGGACTCTCCTGGGGATTTGTGACATCGGACAACGCCAGCAATATTTGGGCAAATTCCAGCACGTCCCATGTTTTGCACATACCTTGAATTTGGTTGTGCAGAATTATTTAAAAAGCGACAGGGTCGTGCAAGAGATGCTGTCGGTGGCCCGAAGAATTGCGGGCCACTTTTGGCGTTCAGGCACCGCGTACAGAAGACTGGAGCACCACCAAAAATACCTGAACCTGCCCTGCCATCATCTGAAGCAAGAGGTGGTAACGAGGTGGAATTCAACCCTCTATATGCTTCAGAGGATGGAGGAGCAGCAAAAGGCCATTCAAGCCTATACATCTGGCCACGATATAGGCAAAGGAGGTGGAATGCACCTGTCTCAAGCGCAGTGGAGAATGATTTCAACGTTGTGCAAGGTTCTGCAACCCTTTGAACTTGCCACACGTGAAGTCAGTTCAGACACTGCCAGCCTGAGTCAGGTCATTCCCCTCATCAGGCTTTTGCAGAAGAAGCTGGAGACATTGGAGGAGGAGCTAAAACAGAGCGATTCCGCTAGGCATGTGGGACTTGTGGATGGAGCCCTTCATTCGCTTAACCAGGATTCATGGGTGGTCAATCTGTTGAAATCAGAGCACTACATTTTGGCCACCGTGCTCGATCCTAGATTTTAAACCTACCTTGGATCTCTCTTTCCGGCAGACACAAGTCTGCAGGGGTTCAAAGACCTGCTGGTGAGAAAATTGTCAAGTCAAGCGGAACGTGACCCGTCAACAGCTCCTCCTTCACATTCTCCTGCAACTGGGGGTGCGAGGAAAAGGCTAAGAATTCCGAGCCCACCCGCTGGCGGTGATGCAGGGCAGTCTGGAGCGAGTGCTGACATCTGGTCCGGACTGAAGGACCTGCCAACGATTACTGACATGTCCTCTACTGTCACTGCATATGATTCTCTCACCATTGAAAGAATGGTGGAGGATTATATGAGTGACCACATCCAAGTAGGCACGTTAGACAGTCCGTACGTATACTGGCAGGAAAAAGAGGCAATTTGGAGGCCCTTGCAGAGGGTTCACTACGGCTGGCCGGCGGTCGGGCTCCCGGCGACCAGCATCCCGGCGCCGGGAGCCCGACCGCCGGCTTACCGACAGCTTGGCGAGCGCAAATGAGCCCCTTGCGGGCTCGCTGCGTTCGCCACGCTACGGGCACGGTGGCGCGCTACGCGCGCCACACTATTTTATTCTCCCTCTATGGGGGTTGTGGACCCCCACGAGGGAAAATAATTATCGGTATTCTGGCTGTCGGGCTCCCGGCGCCGGTATACTGAGCGCCGGGAGCCCGACCGCCGGCAAACAGAAGACCACCCCTTGCAGAAACTGGCTTTATTCTACCTAAGTTGCCCTCCCTCCAGTGTGTACTCCGAAAGAGTGTTTAGTGCAGCCGCTCACCTTGTCAGCAATCGGCGTACGAGGTAGAGATGAGCGCCTGAAATTTTTCGGGTTTTGTGTTTTGGTTTTGGGTTCGGTTCCGCGGCCGTGTTTTGGGTTCGACCGCGTTTTGGCAAAACCTCACCGAATTTTTTTTGTCGGATTCGGGTGTGTTTTGGATTCGGGTGTTTTTTTCAAAAAACCCTAAAAAACAGCTTAAATCATAGAATTTGGGGGTCATTTTGATCCCAAAGTATTATTAACCTCAAAAACCATAATTTCCACTCATTTTCAGTCTATTCTGAATACCTCACACCTCACAATATTATTTTTAGTCCTAAAATTTGCACCGAGGTCGCTGTGTGAGTAAGATAAGCGACCCTAGTGGCCGACACAAACACCGGGCCCATCTAGGAGTGGCACTGCAGTGTCACGCAGGATGTCCCTTCCAAAAAACCCTCCCCAAACAGCACATGACGCAAAGAAAAAAGAGGCGCAATGAGGTAGCTGTGTGAGTAAGATTAGCGACCCTAGTGGCCGACACAAACACCGGGCCCATCTAGGAGTGGCACTGCAGTGTCACGCAGGATGTCCCTTCCAAAAAACCCTCCCCAAACAGCACATGACGCAAAGAAAAAAAGAGGCGCAATGAGGTAGCTGACTGTGTGAGTAAGATAAGCGACCCTAGTGGCCGACACAAACACCGGGCCCATCTAGGAGTGTCACTGCAGTGTCACGCAGGATGTCCCTTCCAAAAAACCCTCCCCAAACAGCACATGACGCAAAGAAAAAAAGAGGCGCAATGAGGTAGCTGACTGTGTGAGTAAGATAAGCGACCCTAGTGGCCGACACAAACACCGGGCCCATCTAGGAGTGGCACTGCAGTGTCACGCAGGATGTCCCTTCCAAAAAACCCTCCCCAAACAGCACATGACGCAAAGAAAAAAAGAGGCGCAATGAGGTAGCTGACTGTGTGAGTAAGATAAGCGACCCTAGTGGCCGACACAAACACCGGGCCCATCTAGGAGTGGCACTGCAGTGTCACGCAGGATGTCCCTTCCAAAAAACCCTCCCCAAACAGCACATGACGCAAAGAAAAAAAGAGGCGCAATGAGGTAGCTGACTGTGTGAGTAAGATAAGCGACCCTAGTGGCCGACACAAACACCGGGCCCATCTAGGAGTGGCACTGCAGTGTCACGCAGGATGTCCCTTCCAAAAAACCCTCCCCAAACAGCACATGACGCAAAAAAAAAAAGAGGCGCAATGAGGTAGCTGACTGTGTGAGTAAGATAAGCGACCCTAGTGGCCGACACAAACACCGGGCCCATCTAGGAGTGGCACTGCAGTGTCACGCAGGATGGCCCTTCCAAAAAACCCTCCCCAAACAGCACATGACGCAAAGAAAAAAAGAGGCGCAATGAGGTAGCTGACTGTGTGAGTAAGATAAGCGACCCTAGTGGCCGACACAAACACCGGGCCCATCTAGGAGTGGCACTGCAGTGTCACGCAGGATGTCCCTTCCAAAAAACCCTCCCCAAACAGCACATGACGCAAAGAAAAAAAGAGGCGCAATGAGGTAGCTGACTGTGTGAGTAAGATAAGCGACCCTAGTGGCCGACACAAACACCGGGCCCATCTAGGAGTGGCACTGCAGTGTCACGCAGGATGGCCCTTCCAAAAAACCCTCCCCAAACAGCACATGACGCAAAGAAAAATAAAAGAAAAAAGAGGTGCAAGATGGAATTGTCCTTGGTCCCTCCCACCCACCCTTATGTTGTATAAACAGGACATGCACACTTTAACCAACCCATCATTTCAGTGACAGGGTCTGCCACACGACTGTGACTGATATGACGGGTTGGTTTGGACCCCCCCCAAAAAAGAAGCAATTAATCTCTCCTTGCACAAACTGGCTCTACAGAGGCAAGATGTCCACCTCATCATCATCCTCCGATATATCACCGTGTACATCCCCCTCCTCACAGATTATCAATTCGTCCCCACTGGAATCCACCATCTCAGCTCCCTGTGTACTTTGTGGAGGCAATTGCTGCTGGTCAATGTCTCCGCGGAGGAATTGATTATAATTCATTTTAATGAACATCATCTTCTCCACATTTTCTGGATGTAACCTCGTACGCCGATTGCTGACAAGGTGAGCGGCGGCACTAAACACTCTTTCGGAGTACACACTTGTGGGAGGGCAACTTAGGTAGAATAAAGCCAGTTTGTGCAAGGGCCTCCAAATTGCCTCTTTTTCCTGCCAGTATAAGTACGGACTGTGTGACGTGCCTACTTGGATGCGGTCACTCATATAATCCTCCACCATTCTTTCAATGGGGAGAGAATCATATGCAGTGACAGTAGACGACATGTCCGTAATCGTTGTCAGGTCCTTCAGTCCGGACCAGATGTCAGCATCAGCAGTCGCTCCAGACTGCCCTGCATCACCGCCAGCGGGTGGGCTCAGAATTCTGAGCCTTTTCCTCGCACCCCCAGTTGCGGGAGAATGTGAAGGAGGAGATGTTGACAGGTCGCGTTCCGCTTGACTTGACAATTTTCTCACCAGCAGGTCTTTCAACCCCAGCAGACTTGTGTCTGCCGGAAAGAGAGATCCAAGGTAGGCTTTAAATCTAGGATCGAGCACGGTGGCCAAAATGTAGTGCTCTGATTTCAACAGATTGACCACCCGTGAATCCTTGTTAAGCGAATTAAGGGCTCCATCCACAAGTCCCACATGCCTAGCGGAATCGCTCCGTGTTAGCTCCTCCTTCAATGTCTCCAGCTTCTTCTGCAAAAGCCTGATGAGGGGAATGACCTGACTCAGGCTGGCAGTGTCTGAACTGACTTCACGTGTGGCAAGTTCAAAGGGCATCAGAACCTTGCACAACGTTGAAATCATTCTCCACTGCGCTTGAGACAGGTGCATTCCACCTCCTATATCGTGCTCAATTGTATAGGCTTGAATGGCCTTTTGCTGCTCCTCCAACCTCTGAAGCATATAGAGGGTTGAATTCCACCTCGTTACCACTTCTTGCTTCAGATGATGGCAGGGCAGGTTCAGTAGTTTTTGGTGGTGCTCCAGTCTTCTGTACGTGGTGCCTGTACGCCGAAAGTGTCCCGCAATTCTTCTGGCCACCGACAGCATCTCTTGCACGCCCCTGTCGTTTTTTAAAAAATTCAGCACCACCAAATTCAAGGTATGTGCAAAACATGGGACGTGCTGGAATTTGCCCATATTTAATGCACACACAATATTGCTGGCGTTGTCCGATGCCACAAATCCACAGGAGAGTCAAATTGGGGTAAGCCATTCCGCGATGATCTTCCTCAGTTGCCGTAAGAGGTTTTCAGCTGTGTGCGTATTCTGGAAAGCGGTGATACAAAGCGTAGCCTGCCTAGGAAAGAGTTGGCGTTTGCGAGATGCTGCTACTGGTGCCACCGCTGCTGTTCTTGCGGCGGGAGTCCATACATCTACCCAGTGGGCTGTCACAGTCATATAGTCCTGACCCTGCCCTGCTCCACTTGTCCACATGTCTGTGGTTAAGTGGACATTGGGTCCAGCTGCTTTTTTTAGGACACTGGTGAGTCTTTTTCTGAGGTCCGTGTACATTTTCGGTATCGCCTGCCTAGAGAAGTGGAACCTAGATGGTATTTGGTAACGGGGGCACACTGCCTCAATAAATTGTCTAGTTCCCTGTGAACTAACGGCGGATACCGGACGCACGTCTAACACCAACATAGTTGTCAAGGCCTCAGTTATCCGCTTTGCAGCAGGATGACTGCTGTGATATTTCATCTTCCTCGCAAAGGACTGTTGAACAGTCAATTGCTTACTGGAAGTAGTACAAGTGGGCTTACGACTTCCCCTCTGGGATGACCATCGACTCCCAGCAGCAACAACAGCAGCGCCAGCAGCAGTAGGCGTTACACACAAGGATGCATCGGAGGAATCCCAGGCAGGAGAGGACTCGTCAGAATTGCCAGTGACATGGCCTGCAGGACTATTGGCATTCCTGGGGAAGGAGGAAATTGACACTGAAGGAGTTGGTGGGGTGGTTTGCGTGAGCTTGGTTACAAGAGGAAGGGATTTACTGGTCAGTGGACTGCTTCCGCTGTCACCCAAAGTTTTTGAACTTGTCACTGACTTATTATGAATGCGCTGCAGGTGACGTATAAGGGAGGATGTTCCGAGGTGGTTAACGTCCTTACCCCTACTTATTACAGCTTGACAAAGGGAACACACGGCTTGACACCTGTTGTCCGCATTTCTGTTGAAATAGTTCCACACCGAAGAGCTGATTTTTTTGGTATTTTCACCAGGCATGTCAACGGCCATATTCCTCCCACGGACAACAGGTGTCTCCCCGGGTGCCTGACTTAAACAAACCACCTCACCATCAGAATCCTCCTGGTCAATTTCCTCCCCAGCGCCAGCAACACCCATATCCTCCTCATCCTGGTGTACTTCAACACTGACATCTTCAATCTGACTATCAGGAACTGGACTGCGGGTGCTCCTTCCAGCACTTGCAGGGGGCGTGCAAATGGTGGAAGGCGCATGCTCTTCACGTCCAGTGTTGGGAAGGTCAGGCATCGCAACCGACACAATTGGACTCTCCTTGTGGATTTGGGATTTCGAAGAACGCACAGTTCTTTGCGGTGCTTTTGCCAGCTTGAGTCTTTTCATTTTTCTAGCGAGAGGCTGAGTGCCTCCATCCTCATGTGAAGCTGAACCACTAGCCATGAACATAGGCCAGGGCCTCAGCCGTTCCTTGCCACTCCGTGTGGTAAATGGCATATTGGCAAGTTTACGCTTCTCCTCCGACAATTTTATTTTAGGTTTTGGAGTCCTTTTTTTACTGATATTTGGTGTTTTGGATTTGACATGCTCTGTACTATGACATTGGGCATCGGCCTTGGCAGACGACGTTGCTGGCATTTCATCGTCTCGGCCATGACTAGTGGCAGCAGCTTCAGCACGAGGTGGAAGTGGATCTTGATCTTTCCCTAATTTTGGAACCTCAACATTTTTGTTCTCCATATTTTAATAGGCACAACTAAAAGGCACCTCAGGTAAACAATGGAGATGGATGGATACTAGTATACAATTATGAATGGACTGCCGAGTGCCGACACAGAGGTAGCTACAGCCGTGGACTACCGTACTGTACTGTGTCTGCTGCTAATATAGACTGGATGATAATGAGATGTAGTATGTATAAAGAAGAAAGAAAAAAAAACCACGGGTAGGTGGTATACAATTATGGATGGACTGCCGAGTGCCGACACAGAGGTAGCTACAGCCGTGGACTACCGTACTGTACTGTGTCTGCTGCTAATATAGACTGGATGATAATGAGATGTAGTATGTATAAAGAAGAAAGAAAAAAAAAACCACGGGTAGGTGGTATACAATTATGGATGGACTGCCGAGTGCCGACACAGAGGTAGCTACAGCCGTGAACTACCGTACTGTGTCTGCTGCGACTGGATGATAAATAATGATATAAAAAATATATATATATCACTACTGCAGCCGGACAGGTATATATTATATAATGACGGACCTGCTGGACACTGTCTGTCAGCAGAATGAGTTTTTTATAGAATAAAAAAAAAAACACCACACAAGTCACACGACGAGTGTTTAACTTTTTCAGGCAATCACAATATAGTATACTATACTGGTGGTCAGTGTGGTCAGGTCACTGGTCAGTCACACTGGCAGTGGCACTCCTGCCTGCAGCAAAAGTGTGCACTGTTTAATTTTAATAATATGTATGTACTCCTGGCTCCTGCTATAACCTATAACTACTCCCCAGTCTCCCCCACAATTAAGCTGTGTGAGCACAGTCAGATATTATACATAGATGATGCAGCACACTGGGCTGAGCACAGATATGGTATGTGACTGAGTCACTGTGTATCGTTTTTTTCAGGCAGAGAACGGATTATATTAAATAAAACTGCACTGGTGGTCACTGGTCAGTGGTCAGTCACTAGTAAACTCTGCACTCTCTAGTACTCCTAAGCTCCAGTAAATCAAGTGTCTCTGTCTCAATCTCACTCTCTCTCTTCTAATCTAAATGGAGAGGACGCCAGCCACGTCCTCTCCCTATCAATCTCAATGCACGTGTGAAAATGGCGGCGACGCGCGGCTCCTTATATAGAATCCGAGTCTCGCGATAGAATCCGAGCCTCGCGAGAATCCGACAGCGTCATGATGACGTTCGGGCGCGCTCGGGTTAACCGAGCAAGGCGGGAAGATCCGAGTCGCTCGGACCCGTGTAAAAAAACATGAAGTTCGGGCGGGTTCGGATTCCGAGGAACCGAACCCGCTCATCTCTAGTACGAGGTTACTTCCAGAAAATGTGGAGAAGATGATGTTCATTAAAATGAATTATAATCAATTCCTCCGTGGAGACATTCACCAGCAGCAATTGCCTCCAGAAAGTACACGGGGACCTGAGATGGTGGATTCCAGTGGGGACAAATTAATAATCTGTGAGGAGAGGGATGTACACAGTGAAAGGGGTGATGAATCGGACGATGAGGAGGAGGTGGACATCTTGCCTCTGTAGAGCCAGTTTGTGCAAGGAGAGATTGATTGCTTCTTTTTTGGTGGGGGCCCAAACCAACCAGTCATTTCAGTCACAGTCGTGTGGCAGACACTGTCACTGAAATGATGGGTTCGTTAAAGTGTGCATGTCCTGTTTATACAACATAAGGGTGGGTGGGAGAGCCCAAGGACAATTCCATCTTGCACCTCTTTTTTCTTTCATTTTTCTTTGCATCATGTGCTGTTTGGGGAGCATTTTTTTGAAGGGCCATCCTGCGTGACACTGCAGTGCCACTCCTAGATGGGCCAGGTGTTTGTGTCGGCCACTAGGGTCACTTAGCTTAGTCACACAGCTACCTCATTGCGCCTCTTTTTTTCTTTGCGTCATGTGCTGTTTGGGGAGTATTTTTTTTGAAGGGCCATCCTGCGTGACACTGCAGTGCCACTCCTAGATGGGCCAGGTGTTTGTGTCGGCCACTAGGGTCGCTTAGCTTAGTCACACAGCTACCTCATTGCGCCTCTTTTTTTCTTTGCGTCATGTGCTGTTTGGGGAGTATTTTTTTGAAGGGCCATCCTGCGTGACACTGCAGTGCCACTCCTAGATGGGCCAGATGTTTGTGTCGGCCACTTGGGTCGCTTATCTTAGTCACACAGCTACCTCATTGCGCCTCTTTTTTTCTTTGCATCATGTGCTGTTTGGGGAGTATTTTTTTTGAAGGGCCATCCTGCGTGACACTGCAGTGCCACTCCTAGATGGGACAGGTGTTTGTGTCGGCCACTTGGGTCGCTTAGCTTAGTCACACAGCTACCTCATTGCGCCTCTTTTTTTCATTGCATCATGTGCTGTTTGGGGACAATTTTTTTGAAGAACCATCCTGTCTGACACTGCAGTGCCACTCCTAGATGGGCCAGGTGTTTGTGTCGGCCACTTGGGTCGCTTAGCTTAGCCATCCAGCGACCTCGGTGCAAATTTTAGGACTAAAAATAATATTGTGAGATGTGAGGTGTTCCGAATAGACTGAAAATGAGTGGAAATTATGGTTAGTGAGGTTAATAATACTATGGGATCAAAATGACCCCCAAATTCTATGATTTAAGCTGTTTTTTTTAGGGTTTTTTGAAAAAAACACCCGAATCCAAAACACACCCGAATCCGACAAAAAAATTTCGGTGAGATTTTGCCAAAACGCGTCCGAACCCAAAACACGGCCGCGGAACCGAACCCAAAACCAAAACACAAAACCCAAAAAATTTCCGGTGCACATCACTACATAGCACAGAACAGTCAGGGGCAGTGCCGTAACTAGTAGTGATGAGCGGGTTCGGATCCTCGGGATCCGAACCCGCCCGAACTTCACCTTTTTTTTCACGGGTCCGAGCGACTCGGATCCTCCCGCCTTGCTCGGTTAACCCGAGCGCACCCGAACGTCATCATCCCGCTTTCGGATTCTCGCGAGATTCGGATTCTATATAAGGAGCCGCGCGTCGCCGCCATTTTTGACTCGTGCATTGGAAATGATAGTGAGAGGTCGTGGCTGGCGTCCTCTCACTTTGTTTCAGGGGGCTGCAAATATCTTTATTCTGGGGACCAGCAGTATTATAGGAGGAGTACAGTGCAGAGTTTTGCTGACCAGTGACCACCAGTATTATACGTTCTCTGCCTGAAAAACGCTCCATATCTGTGCTCAGTGTGCTGCATATATCTGTGCTCACAGTGCTTTATTGTGGGGACTGGGGACCACCAGTATATTATATAGGAGGAGTACAGTGCAGAGTTTTGCTGACCAGTGACCACCAGTATTATACGTTCTCTGCCTGAAAAACGCTCCATATCTGTGCTCAGTGTGCTGCATATATCTGTGCTCACACTGCTTTATTGTGGGGACTGGGGACCACCAGTATATTATATAGGAGGAGTACAGTGCAGAGTTTTGCTGACCAGTGACCACCAGTATTATACGTTCTCTGCCTGAAAAATGCTCCATATCTGTGCTCAGTGTGCTGCATATATCTGTGCTCACACTGCTTTATTGTGGGGACTGGGGACCACCAGTATATTATATAGGAGGAGTACAGTGCAGAGTTTTGCTGACCAGTGACCACCAGTATTATACGTTCTCTGCATGAAAAACACTCCATATCTGTGCTCAGTGTGCTGCATATATCTGTGCTCACACTGCTTTAATGTGGGGACTGGGGACCACCAGTATATTATATAGGAGGAGTACAGTGCAGAGTTTTGCTGACCAGTGACCACCAGTATTATACGTTGATCTATTACTGGCATATAATTCCACACATTAAAAAATGGAGAACAAAAATGTGGAGGGTAAAATAGGGAAAGATCAAGATCCACTTCCACCTCGTGCTGAAGCTGCTGCCACTAGTCATGACCGAGACGATGAAATGCCATCAACGTCGTCTGCCAAGGCCGATGCACAATGTCATAGTAGAGAGCATGTAAAATCCCAAAAAATAAAGCTCAGTAAAATGACCCAAAAATCTAAATCAAAATCGTCTGAGGAGAAGCATAAACTTGCCAATGTGCCATTTACGACACGGAGTGGCAAGGAACGGCTGAGGCCCTGGCCTATGTTCAAGGTTAGTGGTTCAGCTTCACCTGAGGATGGAAGCAGTCATCCTCCTGCTAGAAAACTTAAAAGAGTTAAGATGGCAAAAGCACAGCAAAGAACTGTGCGTTCTTCTAAATCACAAATCCCCAAGGAGAGTCCAGTTGTGTCGGTTGCGATGCCTGACCTTCCTAACACTGGACGGGAAGAGGTTGCGCCTTCCACCATTTGCACGTCCCCTGCAATTGCTGGAAGGAGCACCCGCAGTCCAGTTCCTGATAGTCAAATTGAAGATGTCACTGTTGAAGTACACCAGGATGAGGATATGGGTGTTGCTGGCGCTGGGGAGGAAATTGACAAGGAGAATTCTGATGGTGAGGTGGTTTGTTTAAGTCAGGCACCCGGGGAGACATCTGTTGTCCATGGGACGAATATGGCCATTGACATGCCTGGTCAAAATACAAAAAAAATCACCTCTTCGGTGTGGAATTATTTCAACAGAAATGCGGACAACTGGTGTCTAGCCGTGTGTCGCCTTTGTCAAGCTGTAATAAGTAGGGGTAAGGACGTTAACCACCTAGGAACATCCTCCCTTATACGTCACCTGGACCGCATTCATCAGAAGTCAGTGACAAGTTCAAAAACTTTGGATGACAGCGGAAGCAGTCCACTGACCACTAAATCCCTTCCTCTTGTAACCAAGCTCCTGCAAACCACACCACCAACTCCCTCAGTGTCAATTTCCTCCTTAGACAGGAAAGCCAATAGTCCTGCAGGCCATGTCACTGTCAAGTCTGACGAGTCCTCTCTTGCCTGGGATTCCTCCGATGCATCCTTGAGTGTAACGCCTACTGCTGCTGGCGCTGCTGTTGTTGCTGCTGGGAGTCGATCGTCATCCCAGAGGGGAAGTCGGAAGACCACTTGTACTACTTCCAGTAAGCAATTGACTGTCCTACAGTCCTTTGCGAGGAAGATGAAATATCACAGCAGTCATCCTGCTGCAAAGCGGATAACTCAGGCCTTGGCAGCCTGGGTGGTGAGAAACGTGTGTCCTTTATCCACCGTTAATTCACAGGCAACTATAGACTTGATTGAGGTACTGTGTCCCCGGTACCAAATACCATCTAGGTTCCATTTCTCTAGGCAGGCGATACCGAAAATGTACACAGACGTCAGAAAAAGAGTCACCAGTGTCCTAAAAAATGCCGTTGTACCCAATGTCCACTTAACCACGGACATGTGGACAAGTGGAGCAGGGCAGACTCAGGACTATATGACTGTGACAGCCCACTGGGTAGATGTATTGCCTCCCGCAGCAAGAACAGCAGCGGCGGCACCAGTAGCAGCATCTCGCAAACGCCAACTCATTCCTAGGCAGGCTACGCTTTGTATCACCGCTTTCCAGAAGAGGCACACAGCTGACAACCTCTTACGGAAACTGAGGAACATCATCGCAGAATGGCTTACCCCAATTGGACTCTCCTGGGGATTTGTGACATCGGACAACGCCACCAATATTGTGCGTGCACTACATCTGGGCAAATTCCAGCACGTCCCATGTTTTGCACATACATTGAATTTGGTGGTGCAGAATTATTTAAAAAACGACAGGGGCGTGCAAAAGATGCTGTCGGTGGCCCGAAGAATTGCGGGCCACTTTCGGCATTCAGCCACCGCGTGCCGAAGACTGGAGCACCAGCAAACAGTCCTGAACCTGCCCTGCCATCATCTGAAGCAAGAGGTGGTAACGAGGTGGAATTCAACCCTCTATATGCTTCAGAGGATGGAGGAGCAGCAAAAGGCCATTCAAGCCTATACATCTGCCTACGATATAGGCAAAGGAGGGGGAATGCACCTGACTCAAGCGCAGTGGAGAATGATTTCAACGTTGTGCAAGGTTCTGCAACCCTTTGAACTTGCCACACGTGAAGTCAGACCAGACACTGCCAGCCTGAGTCCCTGAGTCAGGTCATTCCCCTCATCAGGCTTTTGCAGAAGAAGCTGGAGACATTGAAGGAGGAGCTAAAACAGAGCGATTCCGCTAGGCATGTGGGACCTGTGGATGGAGCCCTTAATTCGCTTAACCAGGATTCACGGGTGGTCAATCTGTTAAAATCAGAGCACTACATTTTGGCCACCGTGCTCGATCCTAGATTTAAAACCTACGTTGTATCTCTCTTTCCGGCAGACACAAGTCTGCAGAGGTTCAAAGACCTGCTGGTGAGAAAATTGTCAAGTCAAGCGGAACGTGACCCGTCAACAGCTCCTCCTTCACATTCTCCCGCAACTGGGGGTGCGAGAAAAAGGCTAAGAATTCCGAGCCAACCGCTGGCGGTGATGCAGGGCAGTCTGGAGCGAGTGCTGACATCTGGTCCGGACTGAAGGACCTGCCAACGATTACTGACATGTCGTCTACTGTCACTGCATATGATTCTGTCACCATTGAAAGAATGGTGGAGGATTATATGAATGACCACATCCAAGTAGGCACGTCAGACAGTCCGTACGTATACTGGCAGGAAAAAGAGGCAATTTGGAGGCCCTTGCAGAAACTGGCTTTATTTTACCTAAGTTGCCCCCCCTCCAGTGTGTACTCCGAAAGAGTGTTTAGTGCAGCCGCTCACCTTGTCAGCAATCGGCGTACGAGGTTACTTCCAGAAAATGTGGAGAAGATGATGTTCATCAAAATGAATTATAATCAATTCCTGCGTGGAGACATTCACCAGCAATTGCCTCCAGGAAGTACACAGGGACCTGAGATGGTGGATTCCAGTGGGGACGAATTAATAATCTGTGAGGAGGGGGATGTACACAGTGAAAGGGGTGAGGAATCGGACGATGAGGAGGAGGTGGACATCTTGCCTCTGTAGAGCCAGTTTGTGCAAGGAGAGATTGATTGCTTCTTTTTTGGTGGGGGCCCAAACCAACCAGTCATTTCAGTCACAGTCGTGTGGCAGACCCTGTGGCTGAAATGATGGGTTTGTTAAAGTGTGCATGTCCTGTTTATACAACATAAGGGTGGGTGGGAGGGCCCAAGGACAATTCCATCTTGCACCTCTTTTTCCTTTCATTTTTCTTTGTATCATGTGCTGTTTGGGGACTATTTTTTTGAAGTGCCATCCTGCCTGACACTGCACTGCCACTCCTAGATGGGCCAGGTGTTTGTGTCGGCCACTTGTGTCGCTTAGCTTAGTCATCCAGCAAATTTTAGGACTAAAAATAATATTGTGAGGTGTGAGGTGTTCAGAATAGCCAGAAAATGAGTGAAAATTATGGTTATTGAGGTTAATAATACTATGGGATCAAAATGACCCCCAAAATCTATGATTTAAGCTGTTTTTGAGGGGGTTTTGTAAAAAAAAAAACGAATCCAAAACACAACCGAATCCGACAAAAAATTTTCAGGGATGTTTTGCCAAAACGCGTCCGAATCCAAAACACGGCCGCGGAACCGAATCCAAAACCAAAACACAAAACCCGAAAAATGTCCGGTGCACATCACTAGTAACTAGGCATTGTAGCGCTGTGTGCAAGAAATGGCATTTGCGCCCCCCCCACACCACCACCTTATGTAAAATACGGGCAGTGCGCACCGTAGGCGTGCACAAAAAATTAGGGGTGTGGCTTCATGGGGAAAGGGTGTGGCCACAAAATAATACCAAGTCATACTACGGTGCACAGTAGTCTCCATTATTCAAATTACACCGCACAGTAGCGCCACTACACCAGGTAGAGCCCCTTTTACACATTACGGCAGTCAGCGTCCCCTTTTTACACATTACGGCAGACAGCGTCCCCCTTTTTACACATTACGGCAGACAGCGTCCCCTTTTTACACATTACGGCAGACAGCGTCCCCCTTTTTACACATTACGGAAGACAGTGTCCCCCTTTTTACACATTACGGCAGACAGCATCCCCCTTTTTACACATTACGGCAGACAGCGTCCCCTTTTTACACATTACGGAAGCCAGTCCCCCTTTTTACACATTACGGCAGCCAGTCCCCTTTTTTACAAATTACGGCAGACAGCGTCGATAGAGAGAGAGAGAGAGAGAGAGAGAGACAGACAGGCACTTACCATCTCTCCCCACTGTCCTCTGTGACACTGGCTGGTGCTGCTGTGCTGTGCTGGGGCGGGCTGCGGCTGGGCAATGGAGCTGAGAAGGCCTGTAGCGGGGAAATGCTGGCGCCTGGCGGGTCCTCCCCGCTCCGATGCTCCGTACAGTGGATCTGAAGCGGCTTGCGGCTGGGGCATGTTGGCGGGTCCTCCCGCTCTGAAGCTCCGTACAGTGGAGCCAGTGGCATAAGTTCATCCCAGTCGTCCGGAGGCAATCTGGATCTTGGTGACCTCCCTCCCCGGAAAAAAATCCCTCTAAAATAGAATATGCTTCTATTGGGCCTATTTACGAGATACACCCCCACCCCCGGGAAGGTGCTGGAAAGAGATGCCATATGGTGGACGGCCTTTGTCGAACCCTTTGGGGCCGCTGTTACAGGTTTTTGTGGAAACTGGACCAACAGGGCCCAAATCAATATAGAAATACAAATACATAAAGCTCTCACCCCTAACTCATATTCCCACCCTCATACAAACTCCCCCTAATGCTCTCACCTCCTCATACAGACCTCCCCACACAGAGAGAAATCCCCCCTCACATAGCTATGCCTTTCTCACACAAACCCTTACACACACATCTCTCCACATTCACTCAGTTCCCCTCAAGCACATTTAGCACCACACCCTGACTCAGAGACCCCCACCACCACCACCACGTAGTGGTCCCTTAGTTACACAGAACCCCCTACACACAGCTCTCCCCTTTCACACAGACCCGAGTTCCCCACCCCCATATGGTTGTCCTTCACACAGACCTCTGCCCACACACAGCTCTCCACCCTTACAGAGACTCCCTCCCCCACATAGCTGTCCATTATTCTCACAGACCCCTTTCCCCCCACAAACACAGCTCTCCTCCGTCACTCAGTTCCCCTCCCATCAAACACACACAGACAGATCCCTGCACAACTCACCCACTTTCCTCTCCTCCCTCAAACTCACAGCACTGCTCCCCCCTAAGCACTGGTATTCCATCGGAGTCCTTACTGTGCCTCTGATGTTACTACTGCCACGAGGGGAAGATCAGATGATAAGTCTGAAGCACACAGCAGAAAGTGGGCGGGCGGGTGCAGCGAGTGCCGCTCTGCCTTCATCGGCATGGTCCCTGCTTGGAAACGCCGACCTCAATGAGCTTCAGGTTCCACAAGGGACCCGCCCCCCGCTTCCTCCTCCAGTATGGACAGCACAGCAGTACAGTACGGGTACTGCGGTGCTCATGCTGCAGGTAATCCCTGACACCGGAGAAATGGAGGAGGTGCCACTTAAGGGCTAGCGCCCTGCGGCAGCCGACACCAGGGACTCCGAAAGTTCTGCCACTGAGTGGAGCTGAGGCTTGTGGCTGGGGCATGTTGGCGGGTCCTCCCCGCTCTCATGCTCCGTAGTACGGAGTATGGGAGCGGGGAGGACCCGCCAACATGCCCCAGCCGCAAGCCGCCTCAGCTCCACTGTACGGTGTCCGTACAGTGGAGCTGAGGCGGCTTTCTATGCTGGGGCGGGCTGCGGCTGGGCAATGCAGCTGAACAGATCTCTGATGCTCCGTACAGTGTTAAACAGGGCCGTGACTGTGCGCTCCCCAGGGCTCTGCGCTGTGTGCGAGGCCCCTCTCGCACACACCTAGTTACGGCCCTGGTCAGGGGTGTAGCAAGGGTGGCTCCGGTGGAGCGCGAGCTCCGGGCACCAAAAAATTTAGAGGGCACAGTGGGGGAGCACACTGACTTGGACTCAGAGACTAGGTAGGGAACATGTCAGGCCAGAGGTGACAGCAGGAGATACTGAAAGCCGGCACATGCCTGAGCCCACGTGCCGCCCTTATTATATGTCTCACTGTGTGCTTGTAGCTGTGCAGCAGGGTTACCTCTGTCCTGCTACACCACTCTCTGCCCCCGCTGCTGCAGCACCTCTTTCTGTCATGGCTGTTGCAGCACCTCTCTCTGCCCCAGCTGCTGCAGCACCTCTCTCTGCCCCGGCTGCTGCAGCACCTCTCTCTGCCCCGGCTGCTGCAGCACCTCTCTCTGCCCCGGCTGCTGCAGCACCTCATTCTGCCCCAGCTGCTGCAGCACCTCTCTCTGCCCTGTCTGCTGCAGCACCTCTTTCTGCCCCGGCTGCTGCAGCACCTCTTTCTGCCCCGGCTGTTGCAGTACCTCTCCCTGCCCCAGGTGCTGCAGCACCACTTTCTGCCTTGCCTCCCTCAGCACCCCCTAAGATGTATAAACAGCTCTACTGTGGCATAACATTTATAAGCGGCTCTTCTGTGTGGTGTAATGTGAATTGGTACTATTCTGTGACAACTTCCCTTCACCATGAAACCACGCCCCTATATATTTATTGCATGCCTTCGGCAAGCACTGTCCCTGTTTTAAACATGGGAGGCGCTGAGAGGAAACTTTTGCCCTGAGATCCACAAGGTCTAGAACCGGCCCTGTCACCAATTTAGGATTTTTTTTATATTTTTTCTTTTCAAATGTAACATGCACCCAATTCAGTACAGGGGAGGGGGCGCCAAAACATACCTTTGCTCCAGGCACCACGGCACCTAGCTACACTTCTGAGTACAGTACCCTTTTTTCCTTCTTTTTTACAGTTTCAAAACCAATAACTATCGCTGGCGATTTCTGTTTGCACACTCCCCAGCAATGCATATTATTCTATAGAGCCACAATATTGTACAGCACTGTACAGAGTGTATTTGTCATTGACATCAGTCCCAGCTCCACGGAAGCTTACAGCATAAATTCTCTGACTGCACTTGGATCCATTTTAGTCAGGAGGTAGTTAACCTATCACTATGTTGCTGGAGTGTGGGTAGAAACTGGAGTGCCTATAAACAAACACAGGGAGAACATAGAAGCTCAACACAGATATAGACCTGCTTGGGAATCATTATGTTATGGAAAGCAGTCCTGGCTTGTGAACAGGGATCCTTCTGGATCCTTCTGCCCCTGTCCAGCTTCTCCAAAGGACGCTGGGGGCTTTGTGCACCTGCGTGAACCCTAGTTCCGGAGCTCACGGCGAGTCAGAATGTTAATTAACAGGGGATGCCCAGCCCCCGATAATTAACATGATGAATATATCCCGGTGTCTTTACTTGTCCTCTAAGACTTTCCTTGCCATTGCATTATCAGCCCAATATAGCTCATAATTCCAAACATACCTATTTTAACGGCACTAACTTCTTCTTGTACCACTCCCAATGTATGAGCCATACTTGTTATGGGGTAGAAACAAGGAACACTTATGTATAAGTGACTTCATCTGCAGGGATGGAAAGTAAAACATTTTATAGTATAACAAACAAGCCCAACATTTTATATGACTGTACAAAGACAAGCGAGTCAATGAAAATGACTAAGTGGTCTTCGCTGACTCACTAGTGTACTTACAAGAATCTGCTTATGTCTCAGACAGTTAAGGGTCTGTCTTTGGAGAAACAGCCACATAATACCTGGCTAAAAGATTACTTATAGTTGTCATTGACCAAATGGCTTTAAACCAGTGTCAATACTTATATCATAACTAGACCTACAGATGCCTCTAAACCACAATATTAAAAATCAACAATATTCCACTAAGAAAATTGTTTAGTCTATAGTGGATTTAGTCTTGCGTATTGGATACTGAGGTCTCTGTTGATTTTTCATTAAATATAAATTAGAGAGAGGGGTTGGAGGTGGGGTAAAGCTGGTAAGAAAGCTGGATCTCTTTCCAGAGTCCATATCATCGACTAACAATGTGACCACACATGGCTACAAGCATTATAGTCCTCCGTTTAAAAAGGGCACATCAAACCTTCATTAACCCCACTCAATAGCTTCAATAGCAGCTTGTCTGGCCGAGTCGGTAATGATTCTGTAAAAGTTCCACTTATCAAAAAGCAGGGCCACCTACCAGGAACTCTTCTGTATGACTTGATTCTTCTACAGCGCTCAAGTGTAAATAAACTTGTTTACCAGCGTCAGAATGGCAATGCTAATGAAGCCTTATTTGTTTGGACACAATAATAAGTGATGTGTGTGTTGCGGAACTGGGATAAAAAGAATGGACTTTCATTTTACAGACCTATGAACCTCGAGCAAAGCACTGCATCATCTCTGAACTCATGTGACCTTCCTTGGGACCACAGACATCTGTTGCTGGACATCACAGAAACTGAGCAGCCACATTGGTTGTGATGACATTATACTTTCTATGTCCCAGGCTTAGAAGGAGCAATAACAGCCTGATAGTCAGGGCTTTTCCTCACAGTTCTTTAAGCTCTTCAATCCATTGTATTCTGATAATTAAAAAGGAAGATATTGTTTTATCTAAAAAGAAGTACAAAACACAGGCAACGCAGTCCTCAAAAATATCCTTTAATCGCCACATACCGCGTCAATATGGGATTATTTTTTGGATTTATTTATAAAAAAGAGTCCTGCTGTCGGAACAGCAAATCCGACTGGAGCCTATCCTGCCAAATAGGTTGAATATAAAGTGCCAGTTATCGCTGTCACTGTACTGATGGCTAGGATGCACATATGCATAGGAGGTGGAGGAGGGGCAGTGGCACACATGGGAAGTAGAGGAGGGGTCAGAGGCTATCTTTGGAAGTGGAGAAGGACAAGAGGCACACTTGGGAGTGAGGAAGAGCAGAGAGACACACATGGGTAGTGGGGAGAGGCAGAGGCACGGGTGGGGTGTGGAGGGGCAGAGGCACACATTGTAAAAGTACGTGGGGCAGAGGCACACATAGGAACTGGAGTAGGGCAGAGGCACTCATAGGTAGGAGAGGGAAGGGATAGAGCTACACATTGGGGGCGGGATGTATTAACATACATCGCCGCACCTCGCCGGTTACCGCAGCGATGTTGATCGCGTATGTACTAACATATGCGATCAACATCGCGATGCGGTGACGGAGGCCCCCCGCGATACCTGTTAGGTGGTCTGCGGGGGGTCTCCGTCACCTCCATGGGGTCCCCACACTGCCTTGATGCCGGGTAGCAGCAGCAGGCTGCCCCCAGCGCGTCCTCCTCCCCCCTGCAGCCGGAAGGACGTCCGGCTGCGTTGCTAGGGGGAGGAGGAGATTACCTTCCGGGTCAGGTAAGCTGGGGGGGAAGGTAAGCTGGGGGGGAAGGGGGTCGGCGTCTGCGGCGGTGTCGGCGGGTTGCGGCGGTCGGCAAAAAGAAGCCCATAGGCTTCTATAGGGTATCGCCATCCAGAGATGGCGATACCCTGGACGCCGAAAACGCGGCGGTAGGGTGTTAGTAAATATGAAAATGCGGTAAAACCCCCGTTTTCGGGGGTTTTACCGCATTTTTGCTTTAGTACATCCCGCCCTTTGAGTGGAGTAGGAGGCAGAGACATACATGGGGAGTGGAGTGAAAGGCAGAAGCACACATGTGGAAGGAAAGGGGCAGAGGCACTCATGGAGAGTAAGGGCAGAGGCACAGATGGGAAGTAGAGGGGGCAGAGGCACACATGGGAAGTAGATAGGGCAGAGGCATACATGGGGAGTGGAGGAGGGCAGGGGTATACATAGGGAGGAGAGGGAAGGGGTAGAGGTACACATTGGGAGTGGATAAGGGGTTGAGGCACATATTAGGTATGGAGTGGGAGGCAGAGGCACACATGTGGAAGGGTGGGGGTAGAGGCACTCACAGGGGGTGAAGAGGGGACAGAGGCACTCATGGGAAGTAAAAGGGGCAGAGGCATACATGTAGAGTGGAGGAGGGTAGAGGATGGTACACATAGGGCAGTGGAGAAGGGGTAGAGGCACTCACGGTTAGTGAAGAGGGGACCAGTGGCACTCATGGGAATCAGAGTGGGAGAAAGGTTCATATGTGGAGTTGGTGGTGGTGTAGACACAAGTGTGGTGGGGAGTGGGGTAGAGGTGTCCATGTGGAGGGAAGGAAGCTGAGACACTTAGGTGAGATGGGGTAGAAAGGCAAAGATTCTAAGCTACAAAATGTAGACAAAAACAGAGGGGGAGACAGTGACAGACATGTAGGGTGATAGGGAGGGTGCATAGAGCTGCAGACACGAGGTGAGTTCTCTGTGCTACATGCAGTGCTGCTTTCTTCCTGAGCTGCATGTACACAAGAGTCCCAGCCAGTGATGAAGCTGAGGGAGTAGATGAGGAAACTAGTGATTCCGGGGAAGGAGACATACAGTGTTGTGCTGCCTCTCTAAGGTATAGCGCTCCTGGTTCAGTGGGAGCCATAAGCGAATGAGGCCTGGTGGATGTGATGCCTTCTGCTAAATAGTTATCCTCCAAAATGAATGATCCCGGTGCTTCTTATTCAAAGGACTATCAGGATTATCAGTGTCAGCAGGCCCCCTCATCAGTCCAGGCCCCTTAGGTCTGTACTCCTTGTACAACCTTGATGACTTGCCATAGTTTCACACTCTACCGTGATACATTGTGTAATAGGTGCTAGTAGACATAGTGAACATTGCACCAAGGGGGTAATTCCAAGTTGTTTGCAGCAGGAATTTTGTTAGCAGTTGGGCAAAACCATGTGCACTGCAGAGGGGGGGGGGGGGGGGGGGCAGATATAACATGTGCAGAAACAGTTAGATTTGGGTGGGGTATTTAGTTTCTGTGCAGGGTAAATACTGGCTGCTTTATTTTTACACTGCAATTTAGATTTCAGTTTGAACACACCACACCCAACTCTAAAGGGCCCTACTCACTGGCCGACCCGCCGCCGAGCTGCCCGACGGCGGATACGGCCGACGAGCGACCCGGCGGCGGGGGGCAGTGACGGGGGGAGTGAAGTTTCTTCACTCCCCCCGTCACGCGGCTGCATTGAAGTGCAGGCAAATATGGACGAGATCGTCCATATTGGCCTGCATGCACAGCCGACGGGAGATCAGCGATGAACGAGCGCGGGGCCGCGCATCGTTCATCGCTGGAGTCTCCACACTGAAAGATATGAACGAGTTCTCGTTCATTTATGAACGAGATCGTTCATATCTTTCAGAATATCGGCATGTGTGTAGGGCCTATAACTCTCTCTCTCTGCACATGTTATATCTGTCCCCCCTGCAGTGCACATGGTTTTGCCCAACTGCTAACAAATTTGCTGCTGCGATCAACTCAGAATTAGGCCCCAAGTCCACTGAGGTTAAAATTATGATACTCATGAATATTGGTTCAACCCACAAAATGTTTACACTCTGACACATTAACAAAAAGACATTAATTAATATTAACATCCACAAGTACTGGAAAAGCAGAGAACTCTGTTCACAGGTACCCATCCCATCCATCCTATCTACAGGCTCCAGACACAGTCACATATAGCACTGAGGGCCTGATTCTGCAGGGACGCAGCTGTGCAATTTAGTACAAATAAAAAGAATATGTAGCAGGAGGAGATAGATGCTTCCTGCATGCGTCTGCAAGAGCCAAGTGCTGTATCTGAGGACGCAGCCTCGGATCACCATCGCGATCATCAGTTGCGACTTGCAATGTTAGAAGTCCGCGGTCAGTCTACGTCAGCTGAAGCTTACTCAGACTGGCTGTAGGATCCGGATAGCAGGGTCCAGGAAGTCTGTGTCCGAAGATGCAGACACTTGGTTCGGCACATCTCCAAAACGGGGACGACACGCCCCTGTGTTGAAGGATGGTGCCGGTTGCCACCCAAACTGTTGATGCATGTCAATCATAAGTGGGGCTGCGAGCCATATTGCAAGACCTGCTCTACACATGCGCAGACCCACAAACATCAGATTTGTACATAAACCATCAGGTTTGCACAGGGGCATATCTAGAGAGGAAGAGGCCCGTGTGCATGCTTCATCAGGCGCCCTCCTCTCTAGCCGGCGGCAGCGCTGTAACTCTGGGCACTGGGGTCCCTAGGGGACCGTAGCTCTGTCCTAGAATCTAGAGCACACGCGCAGATGATTTTCCAACTGCGCATGCGCAAAACACCAGGAAAATGGTACAGCGCCATTTTCCCAGTGATTCCTGCACCGCTGCTCCTTCACAGCGGGACTCCGGATGGTAAGTATTACAAATAATGGGTGCAGGATGTGCAGTGTGGGCCCCACTGGACCCCGGGGGCCCACATGCACCGCACACACTACAGCCATTATAAATATGCCAGTGGGTTTGCGTACAAATCCGAATCAGGCCCTGAGAGCAATAAGCTATAAGTTAGTTATAATTCTGATACTCTAGGGCAGGGGTGGGGAACCCCAGGCCCATGGGCCGTATAAGGCCCACAAAGCCACTTGATCCGAACCGGCCAGGCTTACCTAACCGAGGGAGATGCCGGGCGCCTGCTGAGATTTTGTTACCAGCAGGCTCCCGGCTCCTTCCCCTTAGCAGCAGCCGGAGGCAGGAGCTCACTCTTGAGCTCCGGCTTCCGGCTCAGGCAGTGTACATGTGCGGCTGTGCAGCGCTATGGGAGAGACGTCATGACTGCTCTCCCATAGTTCCGAGGAGCGGGCGGCCAGGCAAAGGGCAGCGGTCCAGAAGAAGGAGCGGGGCTGGTGAGTATTTTTTTTCTTTTAATGTGTGTATGTAAGCGGCGCTACTAGGGGACATATCTAATGGGGCATAACAACTGACTGCGGGCGTATCTTATGGGGCATGACAACTGACTGGGGGCATATCTAATGGGACGTAACAACTGACTGGGGGCATATGTACTAGGGGCATATCTACTGGGGCATAACAACTGACTGGGGGTATATCTACTGGGGGCATAACTACTGACTGGGGGCATAACTACTGACTTGGGGCATAACTACTGGGGGCAGGCTAATTTTTACGTTGATAATTTTTGTATGGCCCCCGAAGGATTTTATAAATATCCAAATGGCCCTTGTTAGAAAAAAGGTTCCCCACCCCTGCTCTAGGGAGATGGAATTAACGCTACAACATTTAGTCAGGTCTCTTGCTCCTATAATGAAATGCAGCCTGCTTGCTCCGTGTCTTTTATCTCTACTGTACGCCACCAGGAAGTTTTTACTATTCAGTTCTAGTGACAAATCTACCAGGAAAAAAACAATCTTTCCTGTCTGCAGAACATGGTAATTAGATCCTTTCTATTCCAGTAACCTGAATTATGAGACAAGCCTTCCTAGCCACAGTACAACGACAATGCTCCCTTATCTGTATAAACACATCTTCTTTTCACACACTTCCGAAAAAGCACTTTATTGCTTCCATTATATCTGAAATTGGGACTTTCCTGTACATACTGCACAGCTCCTTTTCATTTACTTGTTTTTCTTTGTGAACTTTTAATAGTCTATGATGTCCCTCCAAACAAACACATACAAAAAAATCCCATGAGATGAAAGCATTCCTAAAATCGTTTAGCAGTGTCTTCATCCTCATTTCCCCTTAGAAACCATATAGCATGCTTTTATAGAACAGCCAGTTTGACTTAAGGGCATCAACATGTACAGCATTAACAAGGGAGGGGCATGATAAAAGAGCCTTGTGTATATATTGAAATGGGAAACATTTCAGTGTTAGAGGAAACGTGGCCCTGTCAGACATGCTCCCAATCTGGAAATCTGAGACAGCCCAAGAATCTAAAGGAGTACTTGTCTTGGTTAGCCTCTCAGTAGGTGTGGCATTACAGGAAATTATGTTTACCATTTGCTGAATTATCCACTGCCGATAATGCCCATGGATTGTCCCAAGAAATATCCCTATTTCCCATTACTTATTTTAAGTTTAGATAAGCTGAAGGCTGCATAAGCCTGAGGCCATATAAGCGATCAACTTTTTGTGATTGGTTGTTAAATGACTAAGCAGTTGCTACTAGGCAGATCAGTTTTCCCGGTTGGTTTTTTCCTATTGGTTTAAGGGGTTGTGCATCAGGATGAAGAGGAGGGTCTTAGGTTAGTATATAGGGGGTGGCCATCTTGCTAGACTCCCTCTTGCCTTTCAGTTTATGCCCCAGGAAGGATAAGTACTATTGCTTATTTTCACTGCCTGTAAATTGTTTTTGTTTTGTTTTTTTTGAATTTCATTTGCCTTCTCTAGGGCATTATACAGTGCTGTGCCCCCTCTCTGCGTGTCATTGTATACTTTTGCAGATTCTCCCCCCTCTGCCATGCCTCGTCCAAAACGTGCAGCTCCCCCCCCCCCGGCGCCTCGTGGATGCGGGGAGCGCCTTCCGCTCCCGCTCCCCGAGCGTTGCGCCACAGAGAGGACTTCCCCCTGTTTCAGACAGGCGGCGGGGACGGGCAGTTACAGCCCGCTCCCCTGCCGCACGGAGACGGGCGGCCAGCGGCCACTCGTCACGTGGTGCCGATGCGCGCGGCTCGGCCGGGCCGCGCGTCCCGGCGCTCGCAGCGGGACGGGCCTCTCCTCTCCCTCCTGCCTCGGGCGTCTGCAGCACTTCCCCTCCGGCGGCCGGCGGCCGCTCTGCACGTGGCGCGGGTGCGCGCGGTCCGGCTGGGCCGCGCTCCCCGGCGTCTCCCGCGGGCGAAACGACTTCCCTCCCTCCTTCCATAAGTGCCTCCGGCCCTCCTCCTCCATCCCCGCGGTCGGCTCTCGGCGGCGTCCTGGGGGCACAAGCTGTGCCGGACGGCCACGGCAGAGCTGCGGGGGGCGAGGGGGGGGTCAATATGCAGCTGGGGGATATGAGCCCAGGGCAGCGGGTAGCGGCTCCCGCTGTCCCCGGGACAATACAGGGCCCCATACTACCCCCCTCCAGCGGGGGGTTTAGCACACCGCACCTCAATTTAAATAATATTGGGCCGTTTGGGCCTAGTGTCGCCGGGGCGGGGGACGTGGCAGCGGCAGCCGCCACACCCGCCCCGGCGGCAGTCACATGGCAGGGTTTTCCCCCGGCCTCGGTGGCCTGCTCGGGCTCCTCCTGGGTGTCAGACGCCCCGACGCCATTAACGGCGCCCCCGCTCGTCGGTTTTCAAACCCCTCTCCACGCCCTTCCCGGTCCTTTTCAGTTTGGGTCCACACAGACATCCGTCTCGGCGGCTTATATGACGCCCGGCGGGGCGCTTTCGGTAGCAGCGCAGCAAGGCTTCGCGGGGAGCCAGTCCTTCCCCGGGGGTTTTGCGTGGCCTCCGGCTCCAGCATTCCCCTTAGCCGCCAGCATGCCTTCCATGGGCTTCATGACGGTGTCCGGCACACAGTTTTCCCCGCACGGGGCCAGCGCGGGCGCCGGCGTGCAGTCCACGTGGTCGGTCGGTGGCCCCCGAGTCGCGGTGCCCTTGCCGGCCTTTGCGGGCCTGCAGTCAGGGCAATCACCGGGCGGTGGGTATCAGGTGGCACAGAGTTGGCCCCCTCTCGCGGCGCCCCCTCAGTTCCTTCCGGCGTCATACGGATGGGCGGGGGCGGGCGGCTGCCCGCCGCATACGGCGTGGCGGCCGTCTTACCCCGCGAGTTTCGGTGCAGTGAGCGGGTCAGCCTTTACGCAGTCGATCGGGTACACCTCGGCGGGGGCCCCCTCCCTGCAGCTGCCGGGCGGCCATCCGCCACGGAACGGGGGGACGGGCTCTCCGCCTCCGCATTTGCGGACAAGTGTTAATGATGTTCTGGTTCCCCCGGTGCCGGTTGTCCCCTCTTTTTCTCCCTTGCAGGTTCCGTCTAATTCAGGGGCTACGCCCGTCACGAGGCGAAGGTCACGGACAAGCGCGACTGCGAACGTGGAGGTACGGCCATCAGCGGAGGCGGGTGCAGCGGACGACGCGGTTCCGGGTCCTTCAAACTCCGGTGAGCTAAATATTCCTTTACACGTTTCAACTTGTAGTTCCTCGTCTTCTAGCAGCGTATCATCCGGCTCTCCGCGGCGCCCGCGTAAATTAGCTAGGCTCATCGCGCGGCGAATGGCCAAGGAGGCGCACAAGGTGGCCGCTCCTGCGCAGGTGGTCCCCTCCGACCCTCCCCGTTACGGCGAGATGGTACATTGCGCCAACACGGCAGTGACAAGAGGGGTTCGTAAGCGCATGCGGGGAAAAATACGTAAGGGGAAGTATGTAGACATATTCACCCTTACAGAGGAAATGCGGCAGGGTTTTGACGCGGCCAAGAAACCAGGTGGTATTGGGGAAAATGCGTTTCGCAATTTTCACCAGTGGCTGCGTGGGTTTTTGGTGTTCATGGCTTGCTACACGGAATCGCGTCCCGCGGAGTATGCCAACTTGGTGAAATATTTGTTTTTAGTACACGATATGTACTTAAAATCCAAGGGTTCCGCGTGGCGGGATTACGACGAGAAGTTTCGTCGCAATCAGGATGGCAACCCCACCCTGCCCGCGGGTTTTAAGGATGTTGAGGTGTGGTTGGAGGTCACGCAGCAGGTCAAACCCACCCCGGACGTCACGGCCAAGAAGCCCGGGGCGGCCGGGGCGGTGGCTTCTCGATTGACGGGAAAAGGCAAGTGCTTTGCCTACAACGACGGCAAATGCGGCAAAGGAACGGGCTGTCGTTTTCGCCACTCATGCAGGTTGTGCGGAGCCAGTCACCCGGCCAAGGAATGCACCGCGGCGACAGGCGGTAAGCCTGCCGCTTCCACCGAGGCCGGTGGAATTGGCAAGTAAGGCCTTCTCCCCGATTATAGTTCCCGAGTTGCAGCGCTGGCTTACCTTGTACCCCGATGAGTCGGCGGCATCGTTTCTCTTGCAGGGCTTTCAGCACGGTTTTCGTTTGCCAATCCCGGATTCGGTGTATGTGGTTGCACGCCAGAATTTGAGATCGGCTCGGGAATTCCCGCAGGAAGTCCGGCGGAAGGTTGACGGGGAGATTGGGCTGGGGCGCATGGCTGGGCCCTACGCCCTTTCCCCGTTGCCCTCCTTGTGCATTTCCCCAGTAGGGGTAGTGCCCAAGAAGGCCATAGGTAAGTTTCGTTTGATACAGCACTTGTCGCACCCGCCGGGGCTGTCGGTCAACGACGCTATCCCGGAAGCCCAATGCAGAGTTCGATATCAGTCGTTTGACGACGCGCTGCGATTAGTGCGGGATTGTGGTCCGGGGAGTCTGTTGGCAAAATTGGACGTGGAGTCGGCCTTTCGGCTACTCCCGCTACACCCAGATTCCCTGCGGTTTCTGGGTTTCAAAATAGGGGGCGAATTCTACGTCGATCGGTGTCTCCCCATGGGTTGCTCTGTCTCCTGCGCCTACTTTGAGTGCTTTAGCACGTTTTTGCACTGGTGCGTCCAGACCGCCTCCGGGCAGATGGGGGTGGCTCACTACCTGGATGACTTTCTTTTTGTAGGCCCCGGAGACAGTTCGGTCTGTGGGGACATTCTCTCGGTGGCCAGGTCGTTATTCTGCGCTTTAGGGGTACCGGTTGCGCAGGATAAGTGCGAGGGTCCTTGCACTTGTCTTAGCTATTTAGGTATCGAGATTGACACGGTAGGGGGGTGCTGTCGCTTGCCCGAGGATAAGGTGCGGAAACTATTGGGTTTGATTACAGACTGTTTAGGAAAACGCAGGGTTCGGCTTAAACAGGTGCAGTCCTTGCTTGGTTCTCTCAATTTTGCGTGTCGGATTATCCCCATGGGTAGGATTTTCTGTCGCAAACTTGAGCGGGCCACCGCGGGGACGGTTCGACAGAATCACTCCGTGTACCTTCCCCGCGAGATCAAGGATGATTTGCGGATTTGGGTCTCGTTCCTGGTGTCCTTCAACAGGGAAGTGTTGTGGCCCGCTCCTTGTTGTTCCAGTAAGCAGCTGCAGTTGTTCACGGATGCTTCAGGCAGTCGAGGTTTCGGCGCGTTCTTCGCTGGCTCATGGCGCGCTGCGGCCTGGCCGGCATCTTGGGTAACGCGTGGGTTTACCAAGAACCTGCTTCTGCTGGAATTGTTCCCGATCTTAGTGGCGCTTGAGTTATGGGCCGGACGGTTCGCAAATAGGGACATTTTGTTTCTTTGCGACAACTTAGGGGTAGTGCATGCGATTAATAACCAGCGTTCCTCATCTCCGCAGGCGCTGCGATTGCTAAGGCATTTAGTGTTGGTTTGTTTGCAGCGCAATATTAATTTTAGGGCTCGCCACGTACCTGGAGTTGACAATGGAATTGCGGATGCATTGTCCCGGTTCCAGTTTGACAAATTCAGGACGTTGGTTCCGGGAGCGGAGGCAGAGGGGTTACAGTGCCCACCTTCTGTCTGGCAGATGGTCGAAGCGGTCTAACGGCGTTGGCCAGGTGTGCACTGGCTCCCTCTACGCTACGAGCGTATGATGCTGCATGGCGGGATTGGTCAGCCTTTCAGAGTAGGTACGGGGTAGCAGGTGAGTCCTCGGCCGACGCCCTGTTGACCTTTGTTTGGGAGCATTACCAAAACGGTAGGTCAAAAGCGGCCATGGCTACTGCCCTTGCGGGCATCGCCTTTCACTCGCGACTCCACGGGACAACGGACCCCACGGGGTCGTTTGTCCTTTCCAGAGCGCTGAAAGGTTGGGCTAGGTTGCACCCGGCGCCTGCGGATTCACGTAGGCCTATAACGTTGCAGCTGCTAGCGGAATTGCTGCGTGTGCTACCTCGGATTGCGTCCTCGGAATTTGAGGTGGCATTGTTTAGTAGCGCGTATGCCCTGGCCTTTTTCGGGGCTTTTCGGGTGAGCGAGCTAGTGGCGAGCAGCAAGGCGTCCCGGGAATCGGGTCTGCTCTACGAGAATGTGCGCTTGCAGGAGGGCCTGTTGCTCTGTAGGATTGTGCGGTCCAAGACAGATCAAACAGGTCGGGGTCGCTGGTTGTCCTTGGAGGCTCAGGGAGGTATGGGCGTTTGCCCGCTGCGGTTGACGCAAGAGTATGTGCGGTTAAGACCTCCGGGGGGCAACCAGTTGCTGGTGCACGCGCAGTTGGACCCTCTGACAAAGTTTCAGTTCTCATCGGTGTTCAAGAAATGTTTGACGGCGTTGGGCTTGCAGGAGGCGGACTTCGGTACTCATTCCTTTCGGATTGGGGCGTCTACCCATGCGGCGGCCGCTGGTTCATCACCAGCGGCTATTCGGGAGTTGGGTCGCTGGAAGTCGGCCTCCTATAAGTCCTATGTCCGTATAGATAAGTTATAAGTGCGCCTGTTGCGCTAACCCAAAAACGTGTTTACTCGTCGGTTTTTGAACGCTTACCGTTCAGGAATCGAGGGTGTGAAGCGAATTTTTAAAATTTTTCCTCCGAGGGGGCCTAATTTCAATTGGCTGTTCTACCAAGGTCCACGGGAGGTTTTTTGAGTTTTCTCCTTCACTTGGGTTTTATTGGTTACGTTGTGTTTAAGTTACAGATTATGTGCATAATCTGACATTAGGATATTTTCTTTTACAGCTGTCAGCAATTTTGGAGATCACATATGGATGGTTGGTCATTCATATGTTTTTTGGGCGGAGAAACATCCCATGGCATCTAGGGCGACTGAGATTTTTGGGTCCCGGCAATTTAGATGGTTAGGTGTTAGGGGCATGTTATGGGGTGATTTGTTGCGCGTCCTTTTTTCTAGGGAGCGCCGCTGGGGTCGCCCCAGTTGTATTATCATTCATCTGGGTGGTAATGATCTGGGCCGAGTTAAAGGCATAGACTTGATTTTGTCTATAAAGGCGGATGTGGTGGCGATACGTTGTCACTGGCCTGGGGTATGCATTGTCTGGTCGGAAATGGTGCCCCGTTTCCATTGGCGTGGTGCGGTGCGTTTCTCGGCGCTGGAGAAAGCACGCAAAAAGGTGAACTCGACGGTGTCTCTGTTTGTCAAGGCCATAGGCGGAGTGGCAATTAAGCATCCTCTGCTGGTGCTGCGGAACAGGCAGTTCTATAGAGACGATGGGGTTCACCTTTCTCCGGAAGGAGTGCAGTTTTTTCTGGAAGATATTTTCGGTCTTTTTCGTTAGAGCTAGTTAGTTTCTGGTTGGTTAAGGTTCTGTTTGCGGATGGCGGTGGCGGTTTGGAAAACCTTGGTGGCGGGAAATCGCTGCCAACCAGCTGTCACACAGGCATAAGTGGTCATTGTGGGGCTCCCTCTTTAAATGGACGGCAGGTGTGTCCTTTTCTTGCGGTTGGACATTTAGACGTTCCCCTGCGGGAACCGAACGTTTGCCAGAGAAAGAGGGGTAAGGCCAGCACAATGCGGGTTATGCGGGAAGGAGGCGGGGTATGTGTACTCCCCTCCTTGGTTTGGTGGTTTGTCATCTAGGTGACGGGTGCTGGTGTTTGGCAGCGGTTTTCTGTTTGCCATCCTCCAAACTAAAGTTAATATATATTCAATTCAATTCTAATTCGGCCTCAATTATTAGTTTAAAGAGTTGGTCAGCGATTAATAAACATCGTCTGACCTTTAACTCCAGCTACTGTGTCCGTGTCTTTATTTCAGTGTGTGGTGTGGTTTTATTTAGTGATAAGCTAGCTTAAGTAAAAGGTTTATGTAATCACAATAAAGTTATGAGCGGCTTAGATAAGCTGAAGGCTGCATAAGCCTGAGGCCATATAAGCGATCAACTTTTTGTGATTGGTTGTTAAATGACTAAGCAGTTGCTAGGCAGATCAGTTTTCCCGGTTGGTTTTTTCCTATTGGTTTAAGGGGTTGTGCATCAGGATGAAGAGGAGGGTCTTAGGTTAGTATATAGGGGGTGGCCATCTTGCTAGACTCCCTCTTGCCTTTCAGTTTATGCCCGCCCGCCCTCCCAGAATGCGTCTACGTTTTTTGTTCTTGCTGTGGGCTATTGAAAGCCAGATTGGCGGGAAATCGCTGCCAACCAGCTGTCACACAGGCATAAGTGGTCATTGTGGGGCTCCCTCTTTAAATGGACGGCAGGTGTGTCCTTTTCTTGCGGTTGGACATTTAGACGTTCCCCTGCGGGAACCGAACGTTTGCCAGAGAAAGAGGGGTAAGGCCAGCACAATGCGGGTTATGCGGGAAGGAGGCGGGGTATGTGTACTCCCCTCCTTGGTTTGGTGGTTTGTCATCTAGGTGACGGGTGCTGGTGTTTGGCAGCGGTTTTCTGTTTGCCATCCTCCAAACTAAAGTTAATATATATTCAATTCAATTCTAATTCGGCCTCAATTATTAGTTTAAAGAGTTGGTCAGCGATTAATAAACATCGTCTGACCTTTAACTCCAGCTACTGTGTCCGTGTCTTTATTTCAGTGTGTGGTGTGGTTTTATTTAGTGATAAGCTAGCTTAAGTAAAAGGTTTATGTAATCACAATAAAGTTATGAGCGGCTTATGGAATGCACAAATGGTGTTTTTATTTTATAACTACCTACAATAATATTATATTCTGGGCTTTTAGCGTAAATATTTGTGAAAGAGAAGCATTTAAAATACAAAAAAATTAGAGATGAGCGGGTTCGGTTCTCAGAGAACCGTACCCTACCGGACTTTGCCTTCCGTGTTCGGTTCCGAGCCAGGCTCGGGTTTTCCCGCCTGACTCGGAAACCCGAACGCGGCAAAACGTCATCATACCGCTGTCGGATTCTCGCGGGATTTGGATTCCATATAAGGAGCCGCACGTCGCCGCCATTTTCACTCCAGTCTCGGAGAGTGTATTGAGAGGCCGTGACCTCAGTGTTCAGTGTCTGTGTGGGGGCGGGAAAATGGGGTGGCGAGTCTTGTGCTGTGTTGTGCTGCTCAATCCAGTCCAGTGTAGTCACAGTGTTGGTGTCCTCTGCTGCCATATATCCAGTGTAGCTGTATAAAGTGATGCTGTGTTGTGCTGTCCAGTCCAGTGTAGTCGGTGTATTGTGCTGCATCAGTCCAGCCAGTCACAGTGTTTGTGTCCTCTGCTGCCATATATCCAGTGTAGCTGTATAAAGTGGAGCTGTGTTGTGCTGTCCAGTCCAGTGTAGTCAGTGTATTGTTCTGCATCAGTCCAGCCAGTCACAGTGTTGGTGTCCTCTGTTGCCATATATCCAGTGTAGCTGTATAAAGTGGTGTTGTGTTGTGCTGCATCAGAACAGTGGTAGTGTCCTGTCCCATCAGTAATTCCAGTGACGAGGCAGTCACAGTGGTATATGCTGCTGCTATATGTCCACTGCTGCCGTATAATAATTATAACAACAACCACAAGTCCCTTACAGTGTTGTTGTGTTGTGCTGCATCAGACCAGTGGTAGTGTACTGTCTCATTAGTCATTCCAGTGACGATATACGCTGCTGCTATATGTCCATTGCTGCCGTATAATAATAATAACAACAACCACAAGTTCCTTACAGTGTTGTTGTGTTGTGCTGCCTCAGACCAGTGGTAGTGTCCTGTTTATCAGTCATTCCAGTGACGATATACGCTGCTGCTATATGTCCACTGCTGCCATATAATAATAATTATAACAACAACCACAAGTCCCTTACAGTGTTGCTGTGTTGTGCTGCATCAGACCAGTGGTAGTTTCCTGTCTCATCAGTCATTCCAGTGACGATATACACTACTGCTATATGTCAATTGCTGCCGTATAATAATTATAACAACAGCCATCCATAAGTCACTTACAGTGTTGTTGTGTTGTGCTGCAACAGACCAGTTGTAGTGTACTGTCTCATTAGTCATTCCAGTGACGATATACGCTGCTGCTATATGTCCATTGCTGCCGTATAATAATAATAACAACAACCACAAGTTCCTTACAGTGTTGTTGTGTTGTGCTGCATCAGACCAGTGGTAGTGTCCTGTTTATCAGTCATTCCAGTGACGATATACGCTGCTGCTATATGTCCACTGCTGCCGTATAATAATAATTATAACAACAACCACAAGTCCCTTACAGTGTTGCTGTGTTGTGCTGCATCAGACCAGTGGTAGTTTCCTGTCTCATCAGTCATTCCAGTGACGATATACACTACTGCTATATGTCAATTGCTGCTGTATAATAATTATAACAACAGCCATCCATAAGTCACTTACAGTGTTGTTGTGTTGTGCTGCAACAGACCAGTTGTAGTGTCCTGACAATCAGTCATTCCAGTGACGATATACGCTGCTGCTATATGTTCATGCTCTTGTATAATAATTATAACAACAACAACCACAAGTCCCTTATAGTGTTGTTGTGTTGTGCTGCATCAGACCAGTGGTAGTGTCCTGTCTCATCAGTCATTCCAGTGACGATATACGCTGCTGCTATATGTTCACTGCTGCCGTATAATAATTATAACAACTACAACCACAAGTCCCTTACAGTATTGTTGTGTTGTGCTGCATCAGACCAGTGGTAGTGTCCTGTCTCATCAGTCATTCCAGTGACGATATATGCTGCTGCTATATGTCCACTGCTGTCAAATAATAATTATAACAACAACAACAACAACAACAACAACAACAACCGTAAGTCCCTTACAGTGTTGTTGTGTTGTGCTGCATCAGACCAGTGGTAGTGTCCTGTCTCATCAGTCATTCCAGTGACGATATACGCTGCTGCTATATGTCCACTGCTGCTGAATAATAATTATAATAACAACAACCACCACAATACCCTTACAGTATTGTTGTGTTGTGCTGCATCAGACCAGTGGTAGTGTCCTGTCTCATCAGTCATTCCAGTGACGAGGCAGCCACAGTGGTATATGCTGCTGCTATATGTCCACTGCTGCCATATAATAACAAAAACAGCAACCACAAATCCCTTACAGTGTTGTTGTGTTGTGCTGCATCAGAACAGTGGTAGTGTCCTGTCTCATCAGTCATTCCAGTGACAATATACGCTGCTGCTAAATGTCCACTGCTGCCGCATAATAATAATAATAACAACAACCACAAGTCCCTTAGAGTGTTGTTGTGTTGTGCTGCATCAGACCAGTGGTAGTGTCCTGTCTCATCAGTCATTCCAGTGACGATATATATACGCTGCTGCTATATGTCCACTGCTGCCGTATACTAATAATAAAAACAACCACAAGTCCCTTACAGTGTTGTTGTGTTGTGCTGCATCAGACCAGTGGTAGTGTCCTCCTGTCCCATCAGTAATTCCAGTGACGAGGCAGTCACAGTGGTATATGCTGCTGCTATATGTCCACTGCTGCCGTATAATAATTATAACAACAACCACAAGTCCCTTACAGTGTTGTTGTGTTGTGCTGCATCAGACCAGTGGTAGTGTACTGTCTCATTAGTCATTCCAGTGACGATATACACTGCTGCTATATGTCCATTGCTGCCGTATAATAATAATAACAACAACCACAAGTTCCTTACAGTGTTGTTGTGTTGTGCTGCATCAGACCAGTGGTAGTTAGAGATGAGCGGGTTCGGTTCCTCGGAAACCGAACCCGCCCGAACTTCAGTTTTTTTTACACGGGTCCGAGCGACTCGGATCTTCCCGCCTTGCTCGGTTAACCCGAGCGCGCCCGAACGTCATCATCCCGCTGTCGGATTCTCGCGAGGCTCGGATTCTATCGCGAGACTCGGATTCTATATAAGGAGCCGCGCGTCGCCGCCATTTTCACACGTGCATTGAGATTGATAGGGAGAGGACGTGGCTGGCGTCCTCTCCGTTTATAGAGAGTGAGACTACTAGAGTAGAGAGAGACACAGTATTATTTACTTTAGTAATTTTGGGGAGCATTAGGAGGAGTACTACTACTTGCTGAAGTGATAGTGTGACTGTATATCTGACTTGTGGGGGAGACAGTGGGGAGCAGTTAGAGTCTGAGAGCAGGAGTACATATTTTAACGTACAGTGCACACTTTTGCTGGCACTCTGCTGCCAGAGTGCCACACTGCCATTGTGACCACACTGACCACCAGTATATATTGTGATTGTCTGCTTAGGAGTACTACTTGCAAGTTGCTGATAGTGTGACCAGTGACCTGACCACCAGTTTAATTAATCACCACCAGTTTAATATATATATATATAATTGTATATAATATATATATAATTGTATATGTATACCACCTACCCGTGTTTTTTTTTTCTCTTTCTTCTTGATACATACTACTATAGTAGCTTACTGTAGCAGTCTGCGGTGCTGCTGAGCTGACAGTGTCCAGCAGGTCCGTCATCAGTCATTACATAATAAATATATATACCTGTCCGGCTGCAGTACTAGTGATATTATATATATATATATATATATATTAATTTCATCTCATTATCATCCAGTCTATATTAGCAGCAGACACAGTACGGTAGTCCACGGCTGTAGCTACCTCTGTGTCGGCAGTCGCTGGTCCATCCATAATTGTATACCACCTACCCGTGGTTTTTTTCTCTCTCTTTCTTCTTGATACATACTACTATAGTAGCTTACTGTAGCAGTCTGCGGTGCTGCTGAGCTGACAGTGTCCAGCAGGTCCGTCATCAGTCATTACATAATAAATATATATACCTGTCCGGCTGCAGTACTAGTGATATTATATATATATATATATATATATATATATATATATTAATTTCATCTCATTATCATCCAGTCTATATTAGCAGCAGACACAGTACGGTAGTCCACGGCTGTAGCTACCTCTGTGTCGGCAGTCGCTGGTCCATCCATAATTGTATACCACCTACCCGTGGTTTTTTTCTCTCTCTTTCTTCTTGATACATACTACTATAGTAGCTTACTGTAGCAGTCTGCGGTGCTGCTGAGCTGACAGTGTCCAGCAGGTCCGTCATCAGTCATTACATAATAAATATATATACCTGTCCGGCTGCAGTACTAGTGATATTATATATATATATATATTAATTTCATCTCATTATCATACAGTCTATATTAGCAGCAGACACAGTACGGTAGTCCACGGCTGTAGCTACCTCTGTGTCGGCAGTCGCTGGTCCATCCATAATTGTATACCACCTACCCGTGTTTTTTTTTTTTCTCTTTCTTCTTGATACATACTACTATAGTAGCTTACTGTAGCAGTCTGCGGTGCTGCTGAGCTGACAGTGTCCAGCAGGTCCGTCATCAGTCATTACATAATAAATATATATACCTGTCCGGCTGCAGTACTAGTGATAAATATATATATATATATATATATAAATTTCATCTCATTATCATCCAGTCTATATTAGCAGCAGACACAGTACGGTAGTCCACGGCTGTAGCTACCTCTGTGTCGGCAGTCGCTGGTCCATCCATAAGTATACTAGTATCCATCCATCTCCATTGTTTACCTGAGGTGCCTTTTAGTTGTGCCTATTAAAATATGGAGAACAAAAATGTTGAGGTTCCAAAATTAGGGAAAGATCAAGATCCACTTCCACCTCGTGCTGAAGCTGCTGCCACTAGTCATGGCCGAGACGATGAAATGCCAGCAACGTTGTCTGCCAAGGCCGATGCCCAATGTCATAGTACAGAGCATGTAAAATCCAAAACACCAAATATCAGTAAAAAAAGGACTCCAAAATCTAAAATAAAATTGTCGGAGGAGAAGCGTAAACTTGCCAATATGCCATTTACCACACGGAGTGGCAAGGAACGGCTGAGGCCCTGGCCTATGTTCATGGCTAGTGGTTCAGCTTCACATGAGGATAGAAGCACTCAGCCTCTCGCTAGAAAAATGAAAAGACTCAAGCTGGCAAAAGCACCGCAAAGAACTGTGCGTTCTTCCAAATCCCAAATCCACAAGGAGAGTCCAATTGTGTCGGTTGCGATGCCTGACCTTCCCAACACTGGACGTGAAGAGCATGCGCCTTCCACCATTTGCACGCCCCCTGCAAGTGCTGGAAGGAGCACCCGCAGTCCAGTTCCTGATAGTCAGATTGAAGATGTCAGTGTTGAAGTACACCAGGATGAAGAGGATATGAGTGCTGCTGGCGCTGGGGAGGAAATTGACAAGGAGGATTCTGATGGTGAGGTGGTTTGTTTAAGTCAGGCACCCGGGGAGACACCTGTTGTCCGTGGGAGGAATAGGGCCGTTGACATGCCTGGTGAAAATACCAAAAAAATCAGCTCTTCGGTGTGGAAGTATTTCAACAGAAATGCGGACAACATTTGTCAAGCCGTGTGTTGCCTTTGTCAAGCTGTAATAAGTAGGGGTAAGGACGTTAACCACCTCGGAACATCCTCCCTTATACGTCACCTGCAGCGCATTCACAATAAGTCAGTGACAAGTTCAAAAACTTTGGGCGACAGCGGAAGCAGTCCACTGACCAGTAAATCCCTTCCTCTTGTATCCAAGCTCACGCAAACCACCCCACCAACTCCCTCAGTGTCAATTTCCTCCTTCCCCAGGAATGCCAATAGTCCTGCATGCCATGTCACTGGCAATTCTGACGAGTCCTCTCCTGCCTGGGATTCCTCCGATGCATCCTTGCGTGTAACGCCTACTGCTGCTGGCGCTGCTGTTGTTGCTGCTGGGAGTCGATGGTCATCCCAGAGGGGAAGTCGTAAGCCCACTTTTACTACTTCCACCAAGCAATTGACTGTCCAACAGTCCTTTGCGAGGAAGATGAAATATCACAGCAGTCATCCTGTTGCAAAGCGGATAACTGAGGCCTTGACAACTATGTTGGTGTTAGACGTGCGTCCGGTATCCGCCGTTAGTTCACAGGGAACTAGACAATTTCTTGAGGTAGTGTGCCCCCGTTACCAAATACCATCTTGGTTCCACTTCTCTAGGCAGGCGATACCGAGAATGTACACGGACGTCAGAAAAAGACTCACCAGTGTCCTAAAAAATGCAGTTGTACCCAATGTCCACTTAACCATGGACATGTGGACAAGTGGAGCAGGGCAGGGTCAGGACTATATGACTGTGACAGCCCACTGGGTAGATGTATGGACTCCCGCCGCAAGAACAGCAGCGGCGGCACCAGTAGCAGCATCTCGCAAACGCCAACTCTTTCCTAGGCAGGCTACGCTTTGTATCACCGGTTTCCAGAATACGCACACAGCTGAAAACCTCTTACGGCAACTGAGGAAGATCATCGCGGAATGGCTTACCCCAATTGGACTCTCCTGTGGATTTGTGGCATCGGACAACGCCAGCAATATTGTGTGTGCATTAAATATGGGCAAATTCCAGCACGTCCCATGTTTTGCACATACCTTGAATTTGGTGGTGCAGAATTTAAAAAAAAACGACAGGGGCGTGCAAGAGATGCTGTCGGTGGCCAGAAGAATTGCGGGACACTTTCGGCGTACAGGCACCACGTACAGAAGACTGGAGCACCACCAAAAACGCCTGAACCTGCCCTGCCATCATCTGAAGCAAGAAGTGGTAACGAGGTGGAATTCAACCCTATATATGCTTCAGAGGTTGGAGGAGCAGCAAAAGGCCATTCAAGCCTATACAATTGAGCACGATATAGGAGGTGGAATGTACCTGTCTCAAGCGCAGTGGAGAATGAT